>NC_090270.1:276687796-276992240 GCF_040414725.1 Anabrus simplex
CTTCTTTGTTAGCTCGCCTGCTATATTCGTGTGTTAACTTTCGTGTGTATCTATTAGACCGTAATACTAATAATAATTTGTCTAAACATTTAGCTTCGCTGGTAATCTTTGAGTACAGTAGTTCTTGCAAATTCCATTTCTGTTGTGCTTAGTAGTGACCTACGGTACGGTACCGGTATCGTAATTAGGATACGTCTGAAAGTAGTTTAAAAATTACTGTAGTGTACTGTACAGTAGTATACGAGTAATATCCTATTAGAATTGAGTGTGCTTATTTTATTATTGTAAAATATTTGTGTAGTACTGGTGTAGTAGAGGTATCCGTAGAAACTCTTACTAAAATACTGTTGTTGTAATTAGGATAGGCTTAATTGCAGTTTGGAATTGTGTAGTTCTTGTGTATTACTTTCGATATTCAGTAATTAACAGCAGTGTTTATCCTGTTAGGGGTTGTAGAATTAAAAAAAGATAGAGCACGACTAAGTAGTATTGTAGTGTAGTCGTATATTAATTACCTTATTGTTTTGTACTATCCCAGACAATATATCCCTTCGTTCATTTACTTTTTGCAAATAAGTTATTTTATTTTTTAATTTAATTTCCCCCCCCCCGTAAAGAATGGCTAAGGAGCGCGAGTGTACTTATTGTGGGTGTGGTGAGGCACTGAGGGGTATGAGGGAGGAGTTGGAAAGTTTGAGGGAGAAAATTAGGATTCTCACAGAAGACAGGAAGGAAGATAGGACTCCCTCAAACAACGTACAGGTTACAGTAGGTGTACAAGAGGGAGGGGAAGGAAAGGGAGGAGTTGTAGAAGACAGGTGGTCTAATGTTCTAAGGGGAAGGAGATTGCAGGCTAAGGGCTCTATTCAGGATCAGAATTCAGGACAGGTGTCTGTGCGAAATCGGTACGAGTCACTCCAGGTAGAACAACAGAGGGAAGATGAGGGACAGGGAACTGTTGCTGAGATGCGTGGAAGTAGGAGGAAGGGAAAAGGTAGGAAAGGGAAATGTAGAGTAGAGGATAGGAAAAGACAGGTGGAACAGGGTCATGGGAAGGAGAAAAGAGAGGAGGAAGTAGCTTCTGCAGCAGTGAGAGAAGGTAGGGCTGACCAGGAGGGGAGGGGATCAGATGAGGTGGGGAGGGTTGAGGCAATGGTCATGGGGGATTCCATCGTTAGACACGTGGGGAAAGTGTGTGGAGGAAAAGGAACCAGGGTAGAATGTTATCCAGGAATTAGGTTGAGGCAGATGTTGAGGAAAGTAGAAGAGAGGGAGGAGGGGAAGGAGAAGGTGGTAGTGTTTCACGTTGGTACCAACAACGTAAGGCAAGCTGATATAAATACCAACATAGTCGGAGATGTGTGGGATCTGGTAAATGCAGCACGGGTGAAGTTTAAGAAAGCGGAGATTGTTATTAGTGGAATACTGTGTAGGAGGGATACTGACTGGAGGGTGATTGGGGATTTAAATGAGACTATGGAGTGGGTATGTGGGAAACTGGGAGTGAAATTTCTAGATCCTAATGGGTGGGTAGGAGATAGGGATCTGCGCTCAGATGGCCTTCATTTAAACCGCAGTGGTACATATAAGTTAGGAAATTTGTTTGGAAGGGTAATAGGGAGGTACATTCAGGGAAACGGGATGGCCTAGGGAGCGGTGATAAGGGAACAGGGAACTGGAAATCAAGTAGGGATGACATAAAATTGTTAGTGTTGAACTGTAGAAGTATTGTAAAGAAAGGAATAGAATTAAGTAATTTAATAGAGATATATTTACCAGATATTGTAATAGGAGTTGAATCATGGCTGAGAAATGATATAATGGATGCAGAAATTTTCTCACGGCACTGGAGTGTGTATCGTAGAGATAGGATAGGAATGGTGGGAGGGGGAGTGTTCATTCTGGTGAAAGAAGAATTTGTAAGCTACGAAAAAGTTAAAGATGAGACACATGAAATTCTAGGTGTAAGGCTCATTTCTAAAGATAATAGGCAACTTGATATATTTGGAGTGTACAGATCGGGAAAGGTTAGCACTGACGCGGATTCGGAATTGTTTGATAGGATAGTCAGCTATGTGGGAAACGACATGGAAAGAAATGTGATTGTAGCGGGAGATCTGAATTTGCCAGATGTCAATTGGGAAGGAAATGTGAACGACAGGAAGCATGACCAACAAATGGCAAATAAGTTAATATGGGAAGGACAGATGATTCAGAAAGTGATGGAACCAACCAGAGGGAAAAATATCCTGGATGTGGTGCTGATAATACCAGATGAGCTCTATAGGAAAACTGAAGTAATAGATGGTATTAGTGATCATGAAGCTGTTTTTGTAGTAGTTAAAAATAAATGTGATAGAAAGGAAGGTCTTAAAAGTAGGACTGTTAGGCAGTACCATATGGCTGATAAAGCAGTAATGAGGCAGTTTCTAAAAAGTAACTATGATCGGTGGAAAACGGTAAATAAAAATGTAAACAGACTCTGGGATGGGTTTAAAGAAATTGTTGAGGAAAGCGAAAACAGGTTTGTACCTTTAAGGGTGGTAAGGCATGGTAAAGACCCACCTTATTATAATAGAGAAATAAAGAGACTAAGAAGGAGGTGCAGACTAGAAAGAAATAGAGTTAGAAATGGCTGTGGAAGTAAGGAGAAATTGAAGGAACTTACTAGAAAATTGAATCTAGCAAAGAAGGCAGCTAAGGATAACATGATGGCAAGCATAATTGGCAGTCATACAAATTTTAATGAAAAATGGAAGGGTATGTATAGGTATTTTAAGGCAGAAACAGGTTCCAAGAAGGACATTCCAGGAATAATTAATGAACAAGGGGAGTGTGTATGTGAAGATCTTCAAAAGGCAGGAGTATTCAGTCAGCAGTATGTAAAGATTGTTGGTTTCAAGGATAATGTCGAGATAGAGGAGGAGACTAAGGCCAAAGAAGTAATAAAATTTACATATGATAACAATGACATTTACAATAAGATACAAAAGTTGAAAACTAGAAAAGCGGCTGGAATTGATCAGATTTCTGGGGATATACTAAAGACAATGGGTTGGGATATAGTACCATATCTGAAGTACTTATTTGATTATTGTTTGGTTGGAGGAGCTATACCAGATGAATGGAGAGTTGCTATAGTAGCCCCTGAGTATAAAGGAAAGGGTGATAGACATAAAGCTGAAAATTACAGGCCAGTAAGTTTGACATGCATTGTATGTAAACTTCGGGAAGGCATTCTTTCTGATTATATTAGACATGTTTGTGAAATTAATAACTGGTTCGATAGAAGGCAATTCGGTTTTAGCAAAGATTATTCCACTGAAGCTCAACTTGTAGGATTCCAGCAAGATATAGCAGATATCTTGGATTCTGGAGGTCAAATGGACTGTATCGCGATTGACCTGTCTAAGGCATTTGATAAGGTGGATCATGGGAGACTACTGGCAAAAATGAGTGCAATTGGACTAGACAAAAGAGTGACTGAATGGGTTGCTATATTTCTAGAAAATAGATCTCAGAGAATTAGGGTAGGTGAAGCTTTATCTGACCCTGTAATAATTAAGAGGGGAATTCCTCAAGGCAGTATTATCGGACCTTTATGTTTTCTTATATATATAAATGATATGAGTAAAGGAGTGGAATCGGAGGTAAGGCTTTTTGCGGATGATGTTATTCTTTATAGAGTGATAAATAAGTTACAAGATTGTGAGCAACTGCAGTGTGACCTCGAAAATGTTGTGAGATGGACAGCAGGCAATGGTATGATGATAAACGGGGTTAAAAGTCAGGTTGTGAGGTTCACAAATAGGAAAAGTCCTCTCAGTTTTAATGACTGCGTTGATGGGGTGAAAGTTCCTTTTGGGGATCATTGTAAGTATCTAGGTGTTAATATAAGGAAAGATCTTCATTGGGGTAATCACATAAATGGGATTGTAAATAAAGGGTACCGATCTCTGCACATGGTTATGAGGGTGTTTAGAGGTTGTAGTAAGGATGTAAGGGAGAGGGCATATAAGTCTCTGGTAAGACCCCAACTAGAGTATGGTTCCAGTGTATGGGACCCTCACCAGGATTACCTGATTCAAGAACTGGAAAAAATCCAAAGAAAAGCAGCTCGATTTGTTCTGAGTGATTTCCGACAAAAGAGTAGCGTTACAAAAATGTTGCAATGTTTCGGTTGGGAAGAATTGAGAGAAAGAAGAAGAACTTCTCGACTAAGTGTATGTTCCGAGCTGTCAGCGGAGAGATGGCGTGGAATGACATTAGTAGACGAATAAGTTTGAAAGGCGTTTATAAAAGTAGGAAAGATCACAATATGAAGATAAAGTTGGAATTCAAGAGGACAAACTGGGACAAATATTCATTTATAGGAAGGGGAGTTAGGGATTGGATTAACTTACCAAGGGAGATGTTCAATAAATTTCCAATTTCTTTGAAATCATTTCGGAAAAGGCTAGGAAAGCAACAGATAGGGAATCTGCCACCTGGGCGACTGCCCTAAATGCAGATCCGTATTGATTGACCGGGCGAGTTGGCCGTGCGCGTAGAGGCGCGCGGCTGTGAGCTTGCATCCGGGAGATAGTAGGTTCGAATCCCACTATCGGCAGCCCTGAAAATGGTTTTCCGTGGTTTCCCATTTTCACACCAGGCGAATGCTGGGACTGTACCTTAATTAAGGCCACGGCCGCTTCCTTCCAACTCCTAGGCCTTTCCTATCCCATCGTCGCCATAAGACCTATCCGTGTCGGTGCGACGTAAAGCCCCTAACAAAAAAAAAGTATTGATTGATTGATTGATTGATTGAAGATGCTATTTTCCCTATTTGGTTCTGAGATTTCCTATTTGCATGTATCACAGATCCATGAGAGTCTACATTTAGCGCGTTTCATGATTTCAATCTCACCATTAGTGAGTTTTGCACACTCTTTGTGGTACCATGTGGCGCATAAGCCTTCGCACTGTACTGCAGCGCAATCTGTAACAAATACCTTGTTGCAGTAGCCACATTTTTCCTCATTGTTCATAGAGGAAGTTAAGGATTGGTTATTATTATGCGTAGCAGGCATGTTTTCTATGCTTTAGCTCTCTGTTCCTCTGTCCTTTGACTTTTAGTCTTTTGACTTCTGAGAATTCCTTTTAGCGAGAGAATCTTGCTTGCTCTCGATTATCGTAAACCGGAATTAAATGGCGGCCTACCAACGTGGCATACGTGAGATATTTAACGGTTTCAATTACATAATATGTAGAGCCCATAACCTCTCCAACAACAACAACAACAACAATTACATAATATCTACCTGGTTTTTCCCATAACTAACACTGCTTGAGATGTTTCTTTTTATGTTAGTATTAACTATGCCATTTTCATAACACAGCACTCGATGTATATTTTAAAAAATATATCACTTCGAAACTTGCATTGTTGTGATGGCAGTTACCTATTCTGCATTTACGTATTTTAAAGTATTCCCTTATACTGAGTGATACACACGATTAAGCACAGTTAAAGCACTGTTACAAACTGACACCTAGCACTTGCCACTCTTAAAACACGCAATATACTTTATAACAAATTAACTGACTTAATACACTCAGGAATAACTATAACTATATCCCTGCTACTTTTGAAACGAAACTATAATCTCTTATTTTATATATCTATATATATAAAATAAGAGGTTTGTCTGTACATTGCTCAGAATTTGAAAATAATGGTATTTCTATATCGGTCATGTCCATAGTAACAAGAAAATGCACTTTTTACCTTTCCGTAATTTCTGTCTGTCTGTCTGTCTGTATGTATGTATGTATGTATGTATGTATGTATGTATGTACACGCATCACGAGAAAACGGTTGAAGAGAATTTAATGAAAATCGGTATGTGAAGTCAGGGGATGAGCCTCTACAATCTAGGCTATAAATCATTTTACTCACGCTGAGTGAAATGGTAGTTTAGGGGAAGGCCTAAAATTGAATTCTCAACTATTTATGTTATTAGTGGTCTAATGAAAATCGGTATGTGAAGTCGGGGGATGAGCCTCAACAATCTAGGCTATAAATCATTTTACTCACGCTGAGTGAAATGGTAGTTTAGGGAAGGCCTAAAATTGAATTCTCAACTACCGGTATTTATGTTATTAGTGGTCTAATGAAAATCGGTATGTGAAGTCGGGGGATGAGCCTCTACAATCTAGGCTATAAATCATTTTACTCACGCTGAGTGAAATGGTAGTTTAGGGGAAGGCCTAAAATTGAATTCTCAACTATTTATGTTATTAGTGGTCGTATTTTAAAGAAAATGGGTATGCAAGGTTGGGGAATAAGTTGCTACAATCTAGGCTATCAATAATTGTATTCACACTGAGAAAAATGGTAGTTTAGGGGAAGGCCTAAAATACAATTCTCAAATATTGTTATTAGTAGTCCTATCTTGATGAAAATCGGTATGCAAAGTCAGGAAATAAGTCGCTATAGTCTAGGCTGTAAATTATTTTATTTACGCTGAGTGAAATGGTAGTTTAGGGGAAGGCCTAAAATGTAATTCTCAAATATTTCTTATTAGAGGTGTAATCGATGAATGCTACATAACTAGGGTTATAGAGTATTACATTTCCTATTATTCATGTCTTATACATTGTTACTGTACTGGCTATGATCACAAAGATATTCATGATTTTGGATTTTTGTTACTAAGTCCATATCAGCGCCGAGTAACCAGAAATGGGTAAACAGTATTTAATGAAAATCGGTATGTAAAGTCGGAGAATAAGAAACTACAGTTTATGGTATAAAATATTTTACAAATCACAGAGTCGAAAGAAAACTAAATGTGAAGGCCTACAATATAGAAAGCTCATAACATTGATCAACAATAACATTACATTGACCATTGTTTGTCGTGATGTGCTTTGTGTCATCTGTTGCCCTTCATCTCCGGTAGATAGGATTACTGCTGCGTACAGAGTATTTTTTATTTGATTTACGTCGCACCGACATAGATAGGTTTTATGGCGACGATGGGATAGGAAAGGGCTAGGAGTGCCTTAGGCCTTAATTAAGGTACAGGCCCAGCATTTGACTGGTGTGAAAGTGGGAAACCACGGAATACCATCATCAGCGCTGCCGACAATGGGGTTCGAATCCACTATCTCTCGGATGCAAGCTCACAGCTGCGCACCGCTAACCACATGGTCAACTCGCCCAGTCGTACAGAGTGTAACACCCTGCCTGAATATTGATGGGAAGTAGCTCGGGAGTTAGATAACTTTCTTCTTTAGCATGATATTTCCCTGGTTTATACATATTCTGATACTACTGGTACGTAACACACTGGATCATCATAGCATTCGGGCTATTCAATCCCAACTCTGAGGCACTGATTGGAATGAACAGTGTGCATATTTAGCGGAATAATGGCAGATGAGTGTTCATGGCAGTCTGCGGCCTGGTCATCCCAGCTCTGGAACTTTGGACTATTAAATTGGCACAAACCGCAGAACTGTTCGTTAAAAGTGATAAAACGCGCGGCTTTCCATTTGATCGAGTATTTTATATGATAGCATTGCTTTTAATCGCTACATTCATACTTACGTTTTTGTAATGACCTATGTTGATTTCAGGTTAAGAAAACCACAGTCAGTCTTTCTGAGAATCCCGTAGCGAAGCACGGGTACATCAGCTAGTATAGATTAAATTCATTTCAGTCCACCTCTGTGGCGTAATGGTTAGTGTGATTAGCTGCCACTCCCGGAGGCCCGGGCTCGATTCCCGGCTCGGCCACGAAATTTGAGAAGTGGTAAGAGGGCTGGAATGGGATCCACTCAGCATCGGGTGGCCAAATGAGTAGAGAAGGGATCCATCCTCGAAGTTGTTTTCCATGGTTTCCCACTTCTACCAACATGACGCCACAGCCTCGAATGTCCTTGCCCTAGTAAGCGATCGCAGCTCAGCCCAAAGACCTGCAGATTATGAGGTGTCGTGTGGTCAGAACGACGAATCCTCTCGGCCGTTATTCTTGGCTTTCTTGACCGGGGCCGCCATCTCACCATCAGATGGCTCCTCAATTGTAATCATGTAGGCTGAGTGGACCTCGAACGAGCAATCAGATCTAGGTAAAAATCCCTGACCTCCCCGGAAATCGAACCCGGGGCCTTCGGGTAAGAGGCAAGCACGCTACCTCTACACCGCGGGTTTCCCACTTCTCCTCCAGGCAAATGCCGGGATGGTATCTAACTTGTTCTTCCTTGTCTATCCCTTCCAATCCTCCCATTCTGCCACAAGGCCCTTGTTCAGAATAGCAGGTGAGGTAGTTGTCCCTCTCCACAGTTATATCCGCCGATCCAATCTCCCACGCTCCAAGACGCTGTCCTTGAGGCGGAGTGTAAACGGATTAAGAAAGAAAGAAATACATTAATGTAATTTGAAGAAAGTAAATTCATCTTAGTGAAAATGAAAATCCACAGCCTGTCATTCGACCAGGCCAGGAATGGAATGAATGAAGTCCCTACCTAGCGGTGAGGATAGGAATTGTGTCGGCTGCCGAAGTCTGTCGCACTCTTCTGGGGCAATAAATTCAACACTATAAAATAAAATATTGCACGCAACAGCCACTAAAGTGATAAGTTTACGTCAGTCGTTTTGAAAATCCGGTCGTAAATTCTCACTCGTAACGTAAAATATCACTTTCTGTGGCTGTTCCGTATCGCACATTCCAAACAACAGCCAGCATAGACACTATTTCTCATAACGTGACAAATCACAACAAAATGGTAACATTAAGAAACAATGTAAAATGCAAATTGTAAAATGAAAAAGTAAACAATCAGTCAGAGGCGTTAATATGGCTTTTCTGTAGGGTGTCCTTGAAATAGGTTCCACTATTTACAGAGGAGTCAGCACGGAGCAAGCAAAGGAAAAATAGGTCCTGTAAACCGAATATCTTTGGAGTTATGGTCCACTACCACAACCCTCATCGATCTACTCTTCAGAACATGTGCTCTATGTATTGCCATCCACTGCAAAACAGCCTTCCACGCTACGTAGCATGGAATCACGCATTTGTTGGAACTACCCTGGATGTTGCCGAATTGCATCACAGGCATTGAACACGCGTTCTCGAAGTGTAATATGGGGACCGAATACACAATGGTCTTTACAGGACCCCAAAGCCAGCAATCTAAGAGGTTAAGATAAGGCGAACAGGCAAGCCAATGTATTGGCCCTCCCCGATCAATCCAACGCTCATGGAAGACCCGTGTTAGGCGTCACCTAAACCTAAGATAAATATGGGCCGGTGTCCAATCAAGCGTGTAGCACATTTGGAGTCGTATACGACCAATGCTTAGTTAGAAACGCATTTTCGTCTTTTTTTTCATACGACCCTCCTTAAATTTTTGGAACACCGTGATCATTGATAGCAGTTGAAGCGGGCCATATCTCCGATAATATCGGGTTTGTAACCAATGTTTATAGGACCTGTTTTCCTTCGTTTGTTGCGAGCTGCCTCCTTTTAAATTTATCACCTTTTTCAAGGACATTCTGTATATCAACTATGCCTTGCAGAGAGAAATAGCAATCAGAATGGAAATGAATTGGAACATTTGCGTAACATAATAATAAATGTTTCTCAACAGAGAACAACAATATTAACAAGATCAGATGTGTACATTTACAATTTCAATCACAAATTAACAGATATTATGACGCAAAGTAGACATTTATACCCACCATTTTATGGCCTTCGGTGAAGTAAATTTATTTATAATGATATTAAAGTCCAATTAGCGCGTATTTATCTTTCCTTACTTTTGTTATTGGAAATATGTAACATGGAAACGTTGACATTAACGCAATCACATCACAATATAGTGAAACTGTGGGTTATATGCTTAATATATACGCCGAAATAATGACACATTGAAGGTTTTACTTTTATTATATTGAACCCTTGACTTACCATTCCATCATTGGTCGGCCACAGCTGCTACAGTAGAGCAATATTGAACTCTTAAATCTTGGGGTCGTTGCGGGAATGTTTCGGTCACGATCTGAACCAAACGATGGGGTTCAGAAGAGAGCCTAACTACTTGAAACGAGGAGCAAATATGTGCTTACTAACTTTTATTGAATACTTAATGGCACAAATTTTTTAAAAATAAATCCTTGACTAAAAATAAATGATTAATTATTAAAGGTTTCAAACGCAGTCACATTGCATAGCATATATGTTTTCTTTTACAATATAGAAGAATTTTTGTCGGAGAAAGTAGGAATCTCATAAATTAGTGGACAGCGAAACTGAAAAAGTGATAAGAAAACCTGAAAATTCGGGCGCCTATTAATCCAAACGATAACTGAGAATTAATCCACACGATCGGTGGAAAATCTGACCTTCAACAAGTAGAACGCCTGATTTCCTCTTAATTAAGGTTATCCACCAGTCGAATACCCTTTCGGATACGGAACACCCGCCGAATGGACCCTTAATCGAACCAAATTGACTATCAGTTGCTTTGGATAGGTTGCGAAATATTATAGGAAAGCATAGTGTTCACTACAAGTTAACAACAGCATTCACAATTGAAAAACAAAATTCCACCATGTATTTGTCATTTCATGACACCCTTAAGTTATAAAATAATCCCGATGCTAAACGTGCATCACCCAAACAGCTGTTCAGAAGGAACCAACAACAACACGGTCCGAGAGGATCTTACGTTACGTCGTTCTGAAGGAACAAAACTGCGAAATGCAGGAAACACTTGTGGTGAGTGGAGTGGCTTGACGTGACGGTCGGTATGGGTTGGTCTGTGTCGTATTTTTAGGTAAAGTATGTACGCTCAGAATATGATCTCGCCATGCACCAGAATGGGGAATGGTAAGACAATACACCAAGAAAAACACCAGGCATAAACTAAGATACTATTCCAACTGACGCAGTACCAATCAACGCACGTGATGGCGTAGCAAAAGGGATGTAACAACACTCAAAAAAAAATATAAGTCCGTCCGTGCACAAGTTCTCAGGTAGTTTTCAATTTTCAAGGTGAAAGGTTTTCAGCAGAGCGCATAATGGAAGCATTTTCACTGAGTCCATATATTCAGAGGAACGGAGGTAGGTACAAAATTTTTGAGGGCAAGGAAAGGCGTACGACAACAAAAAAAAGGGCAAAGAAGAAATAGTTTTTTCATAATAACAATATATTAGCAAAAAAACAGCCAGAGGAAACATTTACAAAACAAAGAAAACAACAATCATCCAAAGGTCAGTTAGTTCTGACTTCCAAAAAAGAAAAAAAAGATGGGACGACCATATTAATTTTCTGATTGTTTTCTCAAAGAGAACAGCTAGACTCGAAACCTTCAATAACAATACAACCTCTTTTACATGAGGAGTGTCCTACACAAGGAAAACAGAAATTTACTTATGAACACGAAAAAACATTAAAATTTGAAAGACATATGGGCCACTGTACAATAATACATGTAGAAGAAAAAAGCGCGGAAGGGATGCGGAATAGGAAGGTGGGGAAAGGGGAGGGACGTGAAAGAAAACAGTACCGATGGCTGCCAAACAGGGATTTGGAAAAATAGGATCAGTCAGTATCGATGAAATTCCAAAATAGCAAACAGAAGCTAGGTGATAGTTCAATTGATTCTATTCATGCATTTGCTCGGGAAAACAGTTGAATTTCAATGGTTCATATCGCAGCAATCACTTGAAGTATCACAAAGTCCAACTTCGGAGTGAAATGGTAATGTAATTCCAAAGTAAGGTACCGCTATCAATAGCTGCAGTTAGCTTATTATCAACATGAACTGTCATTGGTAGCCAGTAACGGCAATTTGAAAAATAAGGAAGTGCAGCATTAAAAGAAAGTTCAAAGAACAGGATGGAAATGAAATAAATTAAAGTTTTCGCTCACCCGTCCAGCAGTCGTAGCTTTTCAATGGTATACAAAAGCACATTTTAAAAGAAACATTGCACACAGTCCAGCTGGTAGCAAAATAAAACCAAGTCCTCCCTCCACACAACTCGTCGTGTACATCCGAACTCGCCGCTCAAGCCCAGAGCAGGCCAATTTATATTCAGGTAGAAGCGTCGAGAAAGGACGAGAGCATACAGTACCCAATGCGCAGCGAAGCGGTAGGGGAAGGAAAGAGGGAGGGTAAGCAGCACGAGCAGTTGAAACTGGACGGGCGAAGAGAGCACAGGCAGGTTAGTAGCGGCATATGCAGCGTAGTAAACGTAGAATCCATAAAACAGTAGAAAAATTCGGAGCACGTTATATACTCCCAGCAGCCGGAGAAATCCGAAGGATTGGGTGTAGAAGCGACGAAAGTCCATTGATGCTCCGGAGGGGCGCCGAACTCAGGAACACGAAGAGAGTGTCGTCGTCGAGGAGGCAAAAACAAAAAGCAAGAACAGGCATGAGTTACAAGTAAGAAGAGAAGAGAAAAAAAGGAGGGGCAGAGGGGAGGGGATAAAAGAGAAAGAACGATCCGGATCGAAAAAAAAGGGGAGGGATGAGACAAGAAAAGGAGAGGGGTTACAAAAAAAGTTTTACAATAAAAGTTACAGTATGTATATATAAGTGGCCGTACAAAAAATTTTACAAAAAAAGGTTAAGTAAATGAAAGTACAATGACAGAGGAGTATTTAGTAAGATGGTGTCCCATAAAAGAAAAGGAAACCCATCAGAGGAAATGATCGATGGGGGAGCCGGAGGAAGTGACGAAGTGTGTGGAGGGAGCATGACCGGGTGAGCGAAAGAAAAAGGGAAAGATATGAACCACAGAAAAAGGGGAAAGAAAAAAAGGGGGGGGGGGAAACATGGGTGAACAAACGCAAGTAAAGAAAAAACAATAGTACACTAGGAAAAAAAAGATGAAATGAAGTATGAATTGTCCATCCCTGCGGCAAGCCAAGGGGCTAAGCGGAGAACTTTTTTAAGAGGGAAAAATGAGCCTTACGAATATCATTAGGATTGTCCAGGGATTGCAACAAAGCAGTAACAGGGGACGGAAAGGAAAGAATGCGGAAGGGCCCAAGCCAACGGGGAGAAAGCTTAGCAGATAAGTGTTGAGAGGAGGAACTGATGGGATGGTTTTTGAAGAGAACTAAATCCAAAGGTTTGAAGGTGGGAGAGCGAACGCGAGAATTGTAAGTTTTTTATGGAGGTCTCTGGCTTGAAACAACTTTTTGAGAGCATCTTGCAAATGATCAGGGGTGAGAAGATGAGGTGGTGTGTTCAACAAAGAGGACAAATCCCATGTCAAGGAGAGAGGGGTGTGTAATTCACGGCCTAAAAATAATTTAGCCGGAGTATAAGAGGTTGAATTATGAACAGTAGCGTTTGATGCCAAGGCAAAATTAGGCAATTCAGCATCCCAAGTCCGGTGATCATGTGAATGAAAAATAGATAGAAGGGATTTTAGATTACGATGATAACGCTCAACGATGTTAGCTTGAGGGTGGTAGGGGGAAATATTGATTTTCTTAATCCCATGAGAAAAACAAAAATTATAGAAGAGTTTAGAAGTGAAAACAGTAGCATTATCAGACACCAACATTTTAGGAATTCCAGTGATGGGGAAAATTTGGGTAGAAAGTAAGTTAATAATTATCTGGGAAGAAATAGTTCGTAAAGGACGAAGAACAATAAATTTAGAAAAACCATCGAGTAAGGTGAAAATATAAGAGTTAGATTTTGAAGACTTTACAAGAGGTCCCACAATATCAACATAGAATTTCTCAGCAGGGTAAGTAGGGGGGGAGGCAGCATAATTACCATAGGGCTGATGATTGGGGGGCTTATGTTTCTGACACAAGTCACATGAGCGGACCCACGAATATACCTCTTTCCGCATCTGAGGCCAAAAGAACTGAGAAGCAAGACGAGCATAAGTTTTAGACATGCCAAAGTGACCCCCAACAGGGGATCCATGGAAATACTGAAAAACCATTTGTCGGAGACTGGAAGGGAGAACGAGACGAGGAGTGGCGCGCGGAGTAGGTTTGAAAAATAAAAGCTGATTGTGAAGACGAAAGGGTCCAGAATAATCGGGAGAAGAAAGATCTTGACAAAGTTGTTGACAATAAGGATCAAGTTTTTGATGATCAAGACATGATTGAAAGGAAAGGGGAAAATTGATAAGGGAAGAAATAGAAGTAACAGAGTTGATAGGAAGTTGATTAAGCTCAGAAAGATGAGATGAAGTATCATCAAAAAGCCGAGATAGCGCGTCAGCAACAGAATTATGATACCCGGAAACGAACTTAAGAGAAAATTTGAAACGGGATAGGCGAAGCAACCATCTACCGGTACGTCCAATTTTGGGGGCATTATGTAATAACCAAGAAAGGGCCTGGTTATCAGTACTAACTAAAAATTCGCGATGGTCTAAGTACTCCGCAAAATGCTCAATGGAAAGAATGAGAGCTAAAGCCTCCCTTTCATACACAGAATATTTACGTTCAACGGGGGTAAGAAGACGACTGAAATAAGCAACAGGTAAAGTTTGATCGTTCTTCGTCTGCTGGAGAACAGCACCTATGGCAACATCGGAGGCGTCAGTGGAAAGTTCAAATTTAAAATCAAAATCAGGGATTTGCAAAAGAGGGGCCTGAGAGAGTTTAGATTTTAACGTATCAAAGGCGGTTTGTTGAAGAGAAGACCAATGAAATTTGATACCTTTACGTTTAAGCAGATTGAGGGGTTCGGAAAGTAAAGAAAAATTAGGAATATATTTGGCATAAAAACCAATCATCCCAAGAAAAGAACGTAATTGCTTAAGATTAGAAGGAGGAGGTATTTTGTGAATGGCAGAAACTCTTTCAGGGTCGACAGCCACCCCCTGTGAACTTAAGATGTGACCCAAAAATTTAATAGATGTCTGGGCGATAAGCACCTTAGAAGGGTTGACAGTTAAGCCGACTGAGCGGAGGCGAGTCAATACTTCACGAACATGGAGTAAATGGGTTTCAATATCTGAAGAATAAATAAGAATATCATCAATAAAAGGAAATAAGTATTTATATTTTATATCAGCAAACAAGGAATCCACAAACCGCTGCATAATTTGTGAGCCAAGATTCAAACCAAAAGGGACTTTTTTGAATTGATATAGTCCATTCGGGGTAATAAAAGCCGTGTAGCGAGAACTAACGTCATCTAAAGGAATTTGATTATAAGCCGAATTTAAATCAAAGATGGTAAAAAACTGGTTGCATTTGAAAAATGTTGAAAAGCAGATTGCAATTTTGGCATGGGATAGGCATCATAGAGGATGCGAGAATTTAATTTTCTATAGTCCACTATAAAACGAGAGGATCCATCGGGTTTATCGACGATGAAAGCAGGAGAGGCATAATTAGAAGATGATGGAATAATAGTCTCAGTTTGAAGCATTTGGTCAACTAAGGCATTCAAAATTTTCATGCGAGGGGGACTCAAAAAATAAGGAGGAGAACGAACCGGGGTAGGATCAGTAAGATCAATGTGAGCAGAAAAATTTTTAACGGTGCCCAAAGTGGGGGTAATGACATCGGAAAACTCTTCAAGTAAGGACTGAACGCGGTCAGAATGAACAGAATTTATAGGTAAACATGTAGAGGGATGAGAAAGAGGGAAGTCAAAACTATGAACCAATGGAATAGACTTAGAGGAAAAATGAAAGGAGACCGTAGAGTTGACCGAATCCAATATAAGTCCAGTATGGGAAAAAAAATCAAAACCTAAAATAATAGGTGATGATAAGGTCTGAACAACCAAAAAGGTAAAAGGCCAAGAAAAATCTTGCACCTTAATATTCAAAGAAATAGCACCAACGATTTCTAAAGGTTGATTGCAGGCAGAAAGACAACGTACAGTAGAGGGAGAATAGGAGAGCTGGGGACATAAAGATTGCAAAGATTGAAAAAATGACAAACTAATAAGAGAAACAGCAGCACCAGAATCTAACAAGGCAAGAGAGGGTAGGTTATTAACGGTGACGAGAACATGAGAGGTCGGAGGTAGGAAAGAGGTAGAACAAGGCGAAAAGGAAGAAGAGGTGAAGGGAATGGGTGAAATCACAGAGGTAGGACGAGGTGTCTGAAGAGTGTGGGAAGGCAGATTTTCCCCATGAATACGCCGACTGCCTAGCGGCGAGGGGGAAAGGCGTTTCCCACAGGCAGATTGGTGCAAAACTTAGAAATATGAACCGGTCCTTGACAGCGAAAACAGACAATGGGGGAACGAACATTAGAAGGAGGGAGAGCAGAAGATGATGTGGAGGAAAAGGAAGACGGAATAGGCGGTGGTGGAACGGAAGAATAATAAGAAGTATCGCTTAACGCAGACAAAGCATGAGATTGAGCCAGATTATATAATTGAAGCATAGAAGTTGGAGGGTTCAGTGCATTAAAAAGTTGTCGAAAGGAGGGAGTAGCATAAAACTGAACAATAGAAATTAATTCAGCAACATTGTGGGCAATATTTAGTATATCACTATAAGTAGTGATAGAATCTAAATAATCATGTGCAGATTCAGTCGGAAGTTGGTGACGACGAATGAACTCGGTACTGAGTTTAAAACGTATCTCATAAGGCAAAAAATAATTATGAATAGCATTACGTAACTCATACCAGGTGGAAAAATGAGACATGTTATCCAACCAAAATTTAGAAAAAAAACCCGTGGTCTTAGCGGATAACAAACCAAGCATTTGAGGAAAAGAGGCTAAATTGAGATTGAGAAATTTACGAACAGAGAAAAGCCACATAGTAAGGTTACGAGGATCAGTCGCTATTAACTGCGGAACCTGAAGTAAAGATTGTTTGATAATATGAACATTCAAGGAACTGTCAACAGCACTAAGTTGGGGAGTGGATGGAGAAGAATGGGGGCCTAGATCCGGAGCCATGTTGTGATGGTGAAAAAACGGGAAAGATTTGTGATCAGAAAACGGGTTAGTGGATGAAGGAGTCGAAGGATAAGAGAAGGAACTCGGAGGAGTAGAAATAGAAAAGGAAATCAAGTCATTGACGGGAGGGTTAGGCAAAGAAAGATTATGATAAGTAGGAGGGGGAGAAGAATTGTCGTCACCCAAAGGGAAATTATCAGAGAAGCATGCCATAATAGAAAATTTACTAAAAGAAATGGGGTAATGAGAGAAAAAGGTCTGCTACCATTTGTGTGGTGAGTGGAGTGGCTTGACGTGACGGTCGGTATGGGTTGGTCTGTGTCGTATTTTTAGGTAAAGTATGTACGCTCATAATATGATCTCGCCATGCACCAGAATGGGGAATGGTAAGACAATACACCAAGAAAAACACCAGGCATAAACTAAGATACTATTCCAACTGACGCAGTACCAATCAACGCACGTGATGGCGTAGCAAAAGGGATGTAACAACACTCAAAAAAAAATATAAGTCCGTCCGTGCACAAGTTCTCAGGTAGTTTTCAATTTTCAAGGTGAAAGGTTTTCAGCAGAGCGCATAATGGAAGCATTTTCACTGAGTCCATATATTCAGAGGAACCGAGGTAGGTACAAAATTTTTGAGGGCAAGGAAAGGCGTACGACAACAAAAAAAGGGCAAAGAAGAAATAGTTTTTTCATAATAACAATATATTAGCAAAAAAACAGCCAGAGGAAACATTTACAAAACAAAGAAAACAACAATCATCCAAAGGTCAGTTAGTTCTGACTTCCAAAAAAGAAAAAAAAGATGGGACGACCATATTAATTTTCTGATTGTTTTCTCAAAGAGAACAGCTAGACTCGAAACCTTCAATAACAATACAACCTCTTTTACATGAGGAGTGTCCTACACAAGGAAAACAGAAATTTACTTATGAACACGAAAAAACATTAAAATTTGAAAGACATATGGGCCACTGTACAATAATACATGTAGAAGAAAAAAGCGCGGAAGGGATGCGGAATAGGAAGGTGGGGAAAGGGGAGGGACGTGAAAGAAAACAGTACCGATGGCTGCCAAACAGGGATTTGAAAAAATAGGATCAGTCAGTATCGATGAAATTCCAAAATAGCAAACAGAAGCTAGGTGATAGTTCAATTGATTCTATTCATGCGTTTGCTCGGGAAAACAGTTGAATTTCAATGGTTCATATCGCAGCAATCACTTGAAGTATCACAAAGTCCAACTTCGGAGTGAGATGGTAATGTAATTCCAAAGTAAGGTACCGCTATCAATAGCTGCAGTTAGCTTATTATCAACATGAACTGTCATTGGTAGCCAGTAACGGCAATTTGAAAAATGAGGAAGTGCAGCATTAAAAGAAAGTTCAAAGAACAGGTTGGAAATGAAATAAATTAAAGTTTTCGCTCACCCGTCCAGCAGTCGTAGCTTTTCAATGGTATACAAAAGCACATTTTAAAAGAAACATTGCACACAGTCCAGCTGGTAGCAAAATAAAACCAAGTCCTCCCTCCACACAACTCGTCGTGTACATCCGAACTCGCCGCTCAAGCCCAGAGCAGGCCAATTTATATTCAGGTAGAAGCGTCGAGAAAGGACGAGAGCATACAGTACCCAATGCGCAGCGAAGCGGTAGGGGAAGGTAAGAGGGAGGGTAAGCAGCACGAGCAGTTGAAACTGGACGGGCGAAGAGAGCACAGGCAGGTTAGTAGCGGCATATGCAGCGTAGTAAACGTAGAATCCATAAAACAGTAGAAAAATTCGGAGCACGTTATACACTTATTCATCACGCATTTAGAAGAAATGCCAAACACTGAAGTTCATTAAAAAGTGGTAAATCACTCGAAAAAATATTATTATCAAACCGACTTTCAGGTTATAAATGGTTACGTTACGCTTAATAAAATTTACAAGTCCACATGATAAATAACAAAATTACAGAATTCTTTCCTATTTAACAATGACCACAATCACAGATCCATCTACTTATTGTTTGTCCCAACACACTACCTACATAGTTATCAATTGATCGAACTCAACTACGTATACAAATGAAAGAACGACAAAGATTGAAAATAAAATATATTACCGGCTGACGAATAGAATCCGCATTCGTAACTCAAGTCTCACACTAATACGTTGAGTGTCAACATGTACAATATCAAAGCAAAACGGACGTCAGAACGACAAAACAATTAGGTCCGTAAAATAAAATAAAATAAAATAAAATAAAATAAAATAAAATAAAATAAAATACTGAAGTTAATTAAACTCAAACTCGCATGGCGAACTGCAGTAAATAGTTAATCTCCGCTAGCTCAGTACCCAATGTTGGACAACCCTCGTATGCCGATAGTGGTTCCATAATCTTAGGTAAACACCTTCCGGCTGTTGAGGGATGCACGCAAGCTTGGCCTCGTTATTACCGAGCTAACACTCTTCGCATTGCATACACTCCTGCAGACACTACCATCGATCAGGTTACTTCGGAGAAACATCTAGTCTAAGACTTGAGTATGTACAGCTGACATCCCAGACTTATCGTCGGGCCTACTTAACGTCTGTACACCCTAACACTAACCTCTATGTACACATACCTTCCTAATTCTATCGTTGAGCGTGAACTAGGACGTCTCCTCATCAGTATACTCCTAGGATAACATGTGACGTCCTAAATCTATTGTCGGGCGGAAACTGGGTCGTATACGCTTCCTCTAGTATATCAGGCGAACTCGTAACTTCAAACAAACTATGATATTTCGGTTGTAAATCTGGTCGAAACTAATAGCACACAACGAAACAAATCTTGCCACAGAATGGACGTAAGTCGGGAAATGCAACAAGTCCCTTCTTGTTACTAAAACGTGAATTTGAAATATAAATATCGCGTGGCGAACAATCCACAACTCAAACACGATCTCAGCATGTTCAATAAAGTTTGGAAAAATGATATTGACTTCCAACACACGTCTGACACTACTGAACTATCGCCCAACAATAATCATCACCACCAAAGAAAGCCCACACAGCAGTTTTGGGGTGAAGCCCTCAAATCGCCCACCGTCATTTTTCCAAATATTCATATCCATGACTATCCAGTGAAACGAAACCCAATGAATCTACACAGCCAAAGATATCGCTTTAAAACGTCCAATATCTCATCCCACAAATGTTTCCGATTTAATGATAAATTACCGCCTTATAATTTATGAACTTTACTGATTGGAAACTTGTCATTACAGTCAAACAACACCAACCGTGTCCTCAAAATGCTCTTCTATCCTTGAGGTCATATTATTCCAATATTCATTACACTGACTTAACGTAACTGGTCACTTGATTTCTACTACCAAGATTTACAGTCTCCACCATAAATCGTTTTTCACTTGGGATCTTACTTGAAGTTTACTGTGCCTCACACAATAATCATCTCGAACCAACCTTCTCCAGGTCTCAGCTTTCGGATTGTTACCGGAATATACTACAGCCTGTCACATAAATCTCACATTTAATATACAACCTGTCTCAAAAATTCTTCCCTCTCGGCAAATATATTTCTACAACTCTTATCTCCACATATATAAATTCTTCGCTCTCAATCCATTTTCTTATATTTCAAGACTTTTTCAACCCTCAATCCTCTCGTGACAAACAACTTTTATAAAAATATACCTTTATATTTTACTGTTACTACAACTTCCGGACCTCGAGAATACAACAACACACCATGATTTTCCATATCATCGACATACACGATGTCACAAAATTTTACTTCCCATGAATAAAACATAACTTTATCGGATTTCACTGGAATTTTCTAGACACCCGCAAACCTTGTAGAACATACTTGTTAAATCCACTTTTAACATAGGAAAATTTTATCCCGAGGTAGACATTGTTATTGTTATTATTATTATTATTATTATTATTTTCTGAATTCAAACGACATTCGAAATTAAGACATTCACCACGCTTACGTTATCGTTATCACCTTCCTAAATTTCCTCAATTCGGACAATATCTCAAAGAATATTAGCACAATATTTAAATTTCGCATTTTATAGTTTCTCAATGTGAATTTTACAACACTAAAGATTTCACACGCTGACCAGAAATATAATACCTTTCCCTGATCAAGCAAGTCCCCTGTCGAAAAACAATTCCAAATGTCCCCGTTAGATTGCACCACTCTGCAGAGAAGACTTCATCCCTTCTGATTTAGTCCTTTGCTACAATGAAATTATCCTAGATGGCTGGTCATTCTCCTACTGGAGCCCTGGAGTCAGTACTCCTCGATCACGGCCGACTTGATGCGTCGCTCTAGCTAGCTCAGCGAGGGATCCAGTCGGCCGTGGCTCGATCATTTTGAGCTGTGACGTCATCAGCTCGAGCTGCTCGAAATAGCAGCTCAAGCACATCTCTAGAAATAACTGATTACAAAGCTGCTCAGATATCCCATACACACCCCTATCGACGCCGTGTATCATATATAATGCATCACGTGTTTAATTATTTTTCTGGCTCAGACTATAAGTGTAACTTGTAGTGACCTGCTGTATTACATTTGACATACTCTGCGCGTTGTGTTTGTCATTTCTATGCTATTTCTTCTTCAAAAGTGTACGTGGCAGCAGCATGTAAATGTCAAAACATGGCATACACGCTACCAAAAAATTAAAATCTAGAACACCGAGTGAGTTGATCTAGTAAATCTACCGACACGAGACCGGCTGACGTATTTGAGCACCTTCAAACACCACCGCACTCAGCCAGGATCGAACATGCCAAGTTGGCGTCAGAGCCACTCAGCCGGACACTACCACTACTGTCCATTACCCATATGAAAACCCCATAAAATAAACATCGGGGTCCAGATCGTGACTGGGAAAGGCTAAGGAAACAAGCCCTGAGCTAGAGTTGGGCTTCTTAGGAGTGTGATAACAAGAGGCTAACTTGGAACACAATGAAACCCAAAATATATCAAAGGTTGGTATATTGAATAAATAAAAGAAACCCAGAGAATGAAAATGAATCAATATTAGGGAAGGGGAACATAAATATCATTGGAAACATACTGTACGTGGTCAAACTTTGCATTAGACTTTGGAATAACATCATCTTTTTAACATCACTTCTTAGCAGAACGTACCATTTCACAAGTAGCGGGACTAGTTACAATGCGTAGGTGCATTCAGATCATATTAGTAGAAAAACACCTCGACTCATACTATAACATCAAAGAGGTCGATCTTTCCAACAGATGTTTCGTCCCGACACTACACAAACAACAATACCATCATAATCAAACAACAGTCTAAAATATTGTTCTCATTTCGGTACTCAAGGAACAGGTAAAACGATGACCAAAACCCTGACCACAGAGAAATAAAAATCAGGGTGCGAAACGAGAACACGCGCATAACTCCCACGAATCAAGACGAAAACCTAAACATGCCCGCCATAATTACAATATCGGAGTATAAATAAGTAAGTAAGAGGGTTAGAAAGAAAAGAACAGAGCATAGGAACTGAGGAATAAAATAAAAACTAATATAAAATGCAACAGTTGATACACACCCCGTTAAGACACATATTCACACACGCTTGCATACCAGCACTCAAACTCACTAAACTATGACCGAAAAAGAAAATGGTCGCGTGCATCCATCAAGGGTACAAACCAAGCAATGCGTAACACAATAGTCAGAACAAAAAGGGTTCACAAGATGCACGGTATGTGTTCACATAAATATAATTCCAGAAAAGGGAGCAGAAAATCCCAATACTCTCCTCAAGCTCTTCACACCAACACGAATTACGAATTGTAAAGAAGATGAAGTTCATGCAAAAAGCACATACATGTAATAAACTCACGGACTATATTGTTGACTTCTGAATAGGTTAGCCTGTTTAACAAACTAATATTCAGTTGAACTAACAGAATATTTTATAAACGTAAAATGTTTGAATTATACTTTAATTCAGTTTCAAACTGAAGCATAAGGTGTCGCTCATGAATAACGTCCTTTTACACAGTTCTAGAGGGATCAGTCCCATTAAACGAACTCAAATAAAATGTATCATGTGCAAATTGATCATTCTCTAAGGAAATTATAGTTAGTATTTTATTACAATATAATATATTTGAAAGAATGCACGTTTTCATATCGGTAGTATATAATCACGAATTGATGCTATTTAATCATCTATACTATTGATGGACGAGATAAGATGATTAATTTTCAATACCTGTTTTACCCATTCGTATATGCGGTTGTTACGTAATCTGCTTACAAAGGGAGAACCCAGTCAGCTGGTACATCGGTTCGGGAATTTGATTCTTTTATCAGTCAATATTATTCTTAAGAAAATAAATATTATTCTAAATTTAATATTAGTATTTATGTCTCAAGAAACAAAGTTTAAGATGACAGTAATATAAGTTTCCGTTATCCTCACTGGATTGTTGATTGACTCAGCTATTGTTTCTCCCTAAACAGTTAACCTGCATCACAGTCAGCAATGTACAAATTAATCACTCGCGATCATTCCAGGTGTTTATGAACTGAATTTCGTGCTTTTTGGTTACCGGTAGCGATATTCTTCTGAAATTTATATTTCAGTGCACATAATCGTTAAAAGTTTATTCGTTGGAATGTAGAACTATACACTCATATACTTATTTTCTTTTTATCTTTTCAAAAGTGAAACTGCAAAACCTACAAAACCATTTTACTTGAAAGACAATGCGTTTCTAAAGTTATTTAGTTCGTACATGCTCGGAATGCCAACAAAATTTCAGAGAATTATTCTGGAAAGCATGAAATTCAATATTACCGATTTTATTCTGCCTCCATTGACTATAACATCAAATTGCACTGGTTATATTGTATTTTATGACATTGAGTGTCAGATTACTAAGTCAATTCCATTTTTAAGACTCCATTTTTTGCAATTATATTACAAATCCAACCTAAAGAGGTACGTATACTACACTGATAAATGTATCAATCTTGTATAAATCACCTATCCACTTTCCAACTCATTACTAACGTGATATTCGTATGGCAAAAGTTTTTCTGCGTAGCAAGCATTTCGTCTTTGGGAGGAAGTGGTTTTCGCACCGTAATGTTGTTATCGTCTTTCAATATTGTGTATTGATACGAAAAAAGTACAATGCTACATATTAGCAGGAACTCGTAACGAAGACAAGTGCACAGATCTTCGGCAGCAATAGAAATAATTTAATATCAGTATAACACCCTTAATTCTGTTGAAATGACTCAGTTCAAGTGACTTCACGAAGTATCTTACATCAGTAGGATTGCATTAACTAAACTGTTGTCCGGCTCCATGGCTAAATGGTTAGCATGCTGGCCTTTGGTCACAGAGGTCCCGGGTTCGATTCCTGGCAGGGTCTGGAATTTCAACCATAATTGG
This sequence comes from Anabrus simplex, assembly GCF_040414725.1. Lineage (NCBI taxonomy): Eukaryota > Metazoa > Arthropoda > Insecta > Orthoptera > Tettigoniidae > Anabrus > Anabrus simplex. The sequence goes on from NC_090270.1 coordinate 276,712,169, forward strand.
TTAATTCCTATGGCACGGGGACTGGGTGTGAGTAGTCTTCATCGTCACTTCATCCTTATCACGACGCGCAGGTCGCCTACGGGAGTCAAATCAAAAGACATGCACCTGGCGAGTCGGAGTCCTCGGACACCTCCCGGCACTAAAAAGCCATACGCCATTTCATCTTTCTTCACCTACATTGCTATACAAGTCTATGCTAAGACAATTACATTAACATCTTTGGAGTGAAAGGGGGGCTTCTGTTCATCATTTAAATAACGGGAATAAATCTCACTAAGTGATCATATTCTTCTTATTATTACTATTATTTAATCCGTTTACCCTCCAGGGTTATTTTTTCAGCGAGGAGTCCCATCTCTACCATCTGAAGGGCGGTGTCCTGAAGTGTGAGAAATTTTGCCGGGTTTACAATTTCTGGTGGAGGTGAGGGGGGATGGGTACCAGAATCTCGGCCAGGCGGCCCTCACCTGCTATGCTGAACAGGGGCTTTGTGGGACGTGGGAAGATTTGGAGGGATAGGCAAGGAAGACGGAAGGAAGTGGAAGTGGAAGGAACTTATGTTAGGTACCACACCGTCATTTGCCTGGAGAAGAAGTGGGAAATTACGGAAAATCACTGTGATTAAGTCTGAGGTGGCAATCGAAATCCCTCTACTCAGTCTACATCCCGAGTCAGGGTGAACCCAATCCGAGTCCTCGAACCACTTTTCAAATTTCATGGCAGAACCGGAAATGGAATCCAGGCTGTCGGGCGTGGCAGCTAATCACACTAACCACTACACCACAGAGGCGGACCGATACATTTTTTGCGTGGCATTTATAATGTGAGCGGAGAATAACGTGGGCCTGAAAAGAAACTATTAAGGAAACATTCGATCTGTGCATCACGAACTTCTCAACGTCGTGCAATGCGTTCGTCATATAAATGCACCGCATGCTGGAGTGGATTTGTGCATTATTCTCGAAATAATCAAATTCCATATTCTTGAAACTGGGTGAGATTTTCACCTAAAGGTTTGAACCAGTGAAACGCATACATGTATATGAAAATGGGTCAAATTGGTCTGGGAAATTGGTCAAAGTGTCCTTGTTACTAACGGAAAAAAGCTCGATGACATCTCAAATACAAGTTCTCATGGAATACTTACATGGAGATAAGAAGTAATATTCCGTCCCACACATTCCAATTTGTAGCCAACCATAAACTGTTTCTCAGTAGATGCATGGCGAATTACAACAAAAAAGGTAATATCAAAAAACAAGGTAAGCATAAAAGTATAACAGATATTTAGAATCATCAAGTACAACAGTGTTTTATTTCAATGTTTGAAATATGCAGTTGAGTACAAAAATCAATCATAGGTTTTAAAATGACATTTAAAATATTCGAATCTCTTGAATAGCGAAACAGGGGTCAGGTTGGAAAAAGAATAGAAAGCCATAACAGTTTTCCACAGCACAATTAGCCAAATCAGATATGTACATTTACATAAAAAAACAGATATTATGAGAGTATGTAGAAATTTATATCGAGCTCTTTCTGACCATGGGTGAAGTAAATTTATTTATAATGACATCAAAGTTCAATTAGGTAGCTGTTATTCATATCTCATTTCTTTCATTTTTGCAAAATTTATAACGTGGAAACATTGGCATTAACACGATCACACAACAATATTTTGAAACTATGGTTTATATGCAGAATATGTCCGGCTCCATGGCTAAATGGTTAGCGTGCTGGCCTTTGGTCACAGGGGTCTCGGGTTCGATTCCCGGCAGGGTCGGGAATTTTAACCATCGTTGGTTAATTTCGCTGACACGGGGGCTGGGTGTGTGTGTCATCTTCATCATCATTTCATCCTCATCACGACGCGCAGGTCGCCTACGGGCATCAAATGAAGAGACCTGCACCTGGCGAGCCGAACATGTCCTCGGACACTCCCGGCACGAAAAGCCATACGCCATTTCATTTCATGCAGAATATACATAATTATGTTGCAGTAATGGCACAGTGAAGGATTTACGTTTAGCTTTCAAAAATGTATACCACTTATTTTAACACAATCGACACTTCAGTTAGTACCTTTGTTGGGCTTTTTGTGTAATGGATTCAATATGTTACGTTTATAACATTAAGATGCAGTAATTATAATTAGTCTCCTCATGGTTCGAAATGTAATAAGCTACCAGTCAAAATACCAAAGGGGGATATATCTTGTTCACTTGTATTACAGTACACACGTTGGTTTCAATACTTGTTATGAAAGAAGATCGCCACACATCTGATTTAGTAGTTTGGTACAAGGAAATTACTCCTACATGGCTCTGCATTCTCCTACTTGAGTACTGCTCGAAATTAGCTCAGGCACACCTCTAAAAATAACTAACAACAGTGTCAACTTATGTAGAGCACCTTAAATACCGCATAAATCTCCTAGCTACGTCATGTATTATAAATGATACATCAGCTGTTTCATTAGTTTTCTAGCTCAGACTATAAGTGTAACTTAGGTATATGCTGCATCATATTTCACACATCTGCACGTTGTGTTTGTAATTTTTAATGCTGTTTTCCATTCAATTTTATAGGTGGCAGCACCATGTGAATGTCAAAACACGGTATAGTCCCGAACTATCTATATTCTTCGTCAAAAAATCCTATAAACCCTTACCAAAATATTTTTCCAAAATACTGTTTTACACGTGTGTCTTATTTTGGTCCTTAAAATGAAACAAAACAAACAATGTTAATGTGTAAATATCCCCCGAAACTCTCCCGAGGCCCCCTAGCCAAAAGGTTTGCTTTTCTGATTTTTTCTTTGTTTACAAGTTCGGCGATTGGAGGATAGACTTTGGCCTACAAGTGGCCACGGCTGGTCCGTTGTCCGACAGCTTTGCACTCCGAGTGACCAACTGAGCAGAGGAGGGGAGGTCGCGGCTCTGTCGTGGCTCTACGCTTCTGCGTTCGGGAGAGAGACTGGTTCCCACCGTCGCCTGTCCTGAGAATGGATTTCCGTAGTTTTCTATTCTCCTGCAATAAGATGAATTCCAGGACAGTTCCCAGTAAAGACCACGGACGCCAACACTCTCACCTTCTCCGTACATCTCCTTTAACGTATTACATCTCCCTGGCCTCAGAGACGACGTTGCCGTCTAGGAGGCCCGCCGACTACTTCAGGGACGGAAAGGAAACCTTTTGGTAGTAGAAGGTTTCTGTTCTTGTTGCAAATTTGTCCTATTTTATTCCTTAAAAGTCAATTAAACACGAAAAACGATTTTTTAAATGTTGGTTTTTGTCTGTAGAGCTAATCCCAACCATTGAAGGAAAAGTACGCCTTCAAAATTTACAAAAATAAGGATTGTACCGGGAGGTACGCCTCAACCCCGCACATTTAAAAGAAGCGCCTTAAGGAACACTATCTATCGAACAAATCTTGAAACAGCTAATGCATAAAGTTGGGACAATGATCAGAATATGTCACTACTGAATAACTGAGTAATGTGTCCTTTTAAAGTTTCATAAACTGATTGGATTTCTTTGTTTTGTTTTGATGTACATCAAGAAGTTTGAACTTTTCTCCATAGATGTCTCTATAAAGACTGATGTCGTGCACTCTCGTGCAAAGTGGAATAATTAGTGATTTAAAGTAGTTTATGTTTATAGGTTTTCGCAACTAAATTGAATTTCATTTATTGTGATACTTTAAGGTTTGCAACACTTCATTCTTCTCCCTCCAGTTGAGAGTCTGGTCAATAACACATTTTCTATAATTATTTTTCAGCCAATCACAGGCTTCGTCTAGGTTTTTGGTTTAACCAATAAAACTGAGAGGGTGTGTCCGGATTTAGTCCAGAGCCTTCTCGAACCCTCCTCTCGGCTATAAAAGCTGCGGCTTTTTCAAGCTACCTTATCTTATTGATCGTCGAATTTCTGTGTGTGTGTTAAGACGGAAGGCGAGGTGACTCATTCTTCGGCAGGCAGAACATCAGCCCAGGTAATGGCCACCAGTTTTTTTATCTCTGTAGCTATCTCCGCAAACTTACCCGAGGGGAAGGTTCTAATTTCTAACTATGTAACCATCCGTTTCCTAAAAATGTAAACTTCTTGCTAATGTAAAATTTCATAAAGACTTAAAGTGTAAATTCGGGGATAGAGAGTGCGTTACCCTTTCAAGTTCCCCTTCAATTTATCTTGAGGTGACTACGATTTTGTAACTGTTTTTCTCATGTAAATCACTCATTAACTTACCCTTCTAGTCACCTCCGTAGTGTGGGATTAGCCTCTGCATCATCGGGCCACAAGCCCAAGTAGGGTTTTAAAACTTAGTTTTCACGGAGCGCGAGTGTACACTTCCATACATTTTGAGTTTGGGCCAGTAATATTAACCTGTTCTTCTTTTTCACGAAAGCCCAGTATTATGGGTACAAGATACCCCTGTGTTAACTAAATTGTAAATTATAGGTTGTGCCTAGAGAGGCCAGAAATTGTAAGGTTTTGTGTAATGTTGCCTTGAGTAGGCTGTAAGGAACTGCGAGCTCAGTCTCCTTGGTAAAATTTGGAGAGCACGTAAGCTCTTTTTGATATTTGTGTAAAAGTGAGTGGGGCCTTTGGAAGGCCGTATTTGTAACCTTTGGAGCAATGTACTCTTGAACTGTGTCTTGGTAGATTTCCCTCCTGATCTAACCAAACGCAATTTTTGCGATGTTTTAAACTTGTAATATCCAACCCTTGGGTTTCTATTCTTGTTTGCTATTTTGTATCTGAAATTTTGTTCCTTCACATAGTGAATAATTTTGTTAAGTTTGTGATTTGAAAAGAAATATAATCTTTATTTTAAAGTTTTAAATTGATCTTTGATATCGTAAATAGACCCATTCAAGGCCACACCTCCTTTCACCTCTCTGCGTTCCACGGATGAAACCGGAACAAGGACGATTAAATTGGTTTAATAATTATATTTTATGTATGTGGGACCTATTGAGATAACCTGTTTATCAAGGGTTAATCTCAGTATATATACAAGTAATTCTCAATCACTTAAGAGAACAAGAATATTGAGAATGAAGTGTGGTACTCATCAGATATCCCAGTTAAAATAGGGCTAATAGCAAACTAAGCCGTAGAAAGAATTTTACGACAGTTTATAAACACCGTAACATGAAGAATAAATTAATTACAGATTCTGCCCACTTAGGTTTAACTGGATACTTCGCTACACAAGCAATTAAATAATTTGTAAATTCCCTGAAACGAGTAATTAATCAGTTTATATGCACTAGGAGCCAATGCCGTTCCCGCGAACAGGTTGTAAGTTACCTGGTAAATTTTAAAGAGAAGTGTAACTACTCGAGGGAAATGTTCTCAATCCCTTATTCTTCTACGTATAAATGAATATTTGACCTGATTTTTCCTCTTCATTTCCAAATTTATCTTCAACATTCCACTCAAGTTATTTCTTCTTCTGTCCTTCCACGGCATCTCTCTACTGACAGTTCATCTCCTTACTCCCAAGTCCTCCTAGACCAGAGATTGCAACATTTTCGTAACACTACTATTTTGTCGGATATCACCCAGAACAAATCGTGCTACTTTTCTTTGGTTATTTTCCATTTCTCGTACCAAGTAGTCCTAGTGAGGGAACCGTACTCTAATTGGGATCTCCTCTCCTCTCCTTCGCATTTTTCCACAACCCCTAAATACCCTCAGAAACTTTATTTACAACCACGTTAATGTGATTACGCCAATGAAGATATTTAATTATATTAACTCCTAAGTACTTGCAATGATCTCCGCGAAGTAGTTTCAACACCATAAAAACAGTAATTAAAATACCGAGGATTTTTCCTTTTGGTGAAACTTATAACCTGACCTTCCATTCCGTTTACCATCTGTTGTCCATCTCACAACATTGTCGAGGCCTTTTACAGTCGCTCACACTCCTGTAACTTCTTTCTAGCTAGCTAGCTATAAATGTTTTCATTCCCCACCCTGAAGGGCTGGGGCGGGCCACCTAGATGGTAACGCCCCCTCCCTGGCCAAGAACTTCTTTCTTACTATGTAGAGTATAACATCGTCTGCAATACGCAGTTCTTTACTCATAACAAGTACTGTATATACATAAGAAAACCTAAGGTCCAACAATACTGCCTTGCAGGAACCCCACAGGATCAGACAAAGCTTCACCTACTGCAAATCCCTCTGTTCTATTATCTATAAATTTAGCCACCCATTCTAACACTCTTTTCTCCAGTGCAATAGCCCTCATTTTAGTCATTAGTCTCCCATGATCGACCTTATCACAAGCGATACAGTCCATTTGACCTCTACATTCTAAGAATCCTACAAATTGAGCTACACTGGAATAACCTTTTCCACTGAGAATTAAAATGCTTACACAACGTAGGAGATGCCATTTGACTCATATCCAATGTCTGAGATGCAGCCTTCAATCACGCGGTGTTTAATTTCTGGGTACTTAATACGTCTCATAGCTCGCTTGGCGAGTGGACTGATCTTAATCCCAAGTCTCCCTAGCTCAAAGTATGCAACATCTTCGTAACACTATTTTATCTAGCAAGATATGGCAGATATCTTAGATTGAGGAGTTCAGATGGACTGTATAGCTTTTGACCTATCCAAGATTTTTGATGAAGTAGATCATGGGAGATTATTGAAGAAAATGAGGGCTATTCTACTAGAAAAATGTGTTGTAGATTGGGTGTCTAAATTTCTATATTACAGAACACAGCGAATTGCAGTAGATGAAGCTTTAATCATTCTATGGGCACAGGCTTGTAGCGAAGAGAGAAAGCCACCAGTGGTCGCTTTTGACAATATCGCCCTACGAGACGTTCGCTGTGTTTACGGACTTCCCTTCACCGACATACTACTACTACTACTACTACTACTACTACTACTACTACTACTACTACTACTACTACATGTTTTCATTCCTTCCCTGAATTGGGAGGTAGGTCCCCTAGACGGTGACGCGGTCTCTCAGACCAGGAGATTTGTATCGGAGAAGGAAATCTCCGGAGAAGGGAATGAGTTGGCAGCTGTGGTCTATACTAGGAACTGTCGCGGCACTCACTTTTGTGCAGGAGAGTGGAAAACAACGGGAAACTATTCTCAGCACAGCCGATGGTAGGGACGAGCACCTCTGTGTTACCCGAATACAGATGCTTAGAGCCGTGGTGAACCCACCCCCCTCAATCTGCTGGATTGGCTGGTCGGAGTGCAGAGCTGTCGGACCACAGTACGGACCAACCGTGGCCATTTGTGGGCCGAGACCCACTCTGCATCCGACGACCTCACGGACATGGACTGAGTGTTGCTCCAGACATGCCTGATAACACCAACGCTCTAATGGTATCGTACTGTAACCACTAAGGAACTCTGCTGATCGTTGTAGACGTTACAGATCATTGAAAATTCTATAAAATATTTATACAAGCATCGAAGATATGGACTTCAACCAAATTATGTACATGTCGAACCATTTCTTGTGTGTGCATAGGATTTTGTGTCAGTGATAACTGAAAGGGAATCCAGACATGAGCACCATTCAGTATGATTAATAAATAAATAAATAAATAAATAAATAAATAAATAAATAAATAAATAAATAAATAAATAAATAAATAAATAAATAAATTTGGAGGCGCAGATGCCACTCTCAAATCAAACTAATTAGTTTTCAGAACTTCTATCTCTCCATTTCGTGGCTATTCGTGATAGGGAGAGAGTGGAGTTCATACACTCATGCGTGCATGAATACAATCCAAACAGGCAATTCATTCATTCATACAGTTAATTCATAATGTCTATTTTAAGCTAAGCATAACGTTGTTCAGACTCGCGAAATAAATAATTGCACTAATTCAAATTAATAGGTGGTAAGATACACGTTCTATGTTAACGTCTAGGACAAGAATAAAAATAACTCTTAGAAACTACAATTTAGAGATTGGGCGTAAAAAGTGTGTAAGCTCAATTCTAATAATTCTAATATTAAAGTTAGTCAAATTAATTGTAAATAATTCGAATTCGCTGGTAATAAATTATTACTTTCTACCCAGATCCTGGCGATTCTATTCTATTCCAGTTTTTAGAAATTATAAAATGCCCCATATTATAAGAATCGCGGCTCATTTTGAAAGTGTCTGAGTTATGATAACCAAATACCCAAGGAGAGACAAAGTGAAGGCGGAGAGAAATTTCAAATCAATTGTGAAAATTCCACAAACGGAGAACTGAGCTTTGGAGGATGTTAGTTGTAGAGCAAATAGCTTTAACTCTTCAGCATCAGCTGGGCTCAGATTTTCTGTCAGTAGCGAGTTCACTAATCTCGTGGTGTAGTTTGCTTCGTTCACTGTCTTGTGGCAAGACAAACACATTACCAGAAATTTTAGGGCGTACACGATATTAAAGAGTAAGATAAAAGCCGTCTGAAGTGGATGTCTAATCTCATCGAAAACGTGACGAAATTCATTAAGGAACATGGTGAAGAGATGCACAAGACGAAGAAGCAGCAGAAGACCGAAAATTGAAGACACCGAATCACAACCTCCACACAGTGCCAAATGAGCTTTACGTAACACGCGTATTGACGGTGATGGATATCCCAAGTTGTGATCATCGTCCTTCATCTTGACAATAACAAAACACTTAGACAAGTCACTGGTGTATCTACTGTTCAGTTTCTGTTGTAGGAATTTATTAATGGTGGCGAACCGTTGTTTAAGGAAAAGTACCGAATTTACGAACTGGAGAATAATGATGAAGTACTGACCACTTATAAGTATAATTTGAAGAACAAAATACACATCATCACTACGCATATAGAGCCAAAGCAGTGATAAGACATATCCAACAAGGACGAAGGGCAACTGGGTAAATATGAGCATCCTACTACCTCGATGATGAACGTTTCTTTCCTCCGCAAGGGCGCCATCGACCTTAGAGATCAGCTTAAAGAAGAGTGCGAATCGCGGTGCGTTTACTGTGGCATTCAGGAACACAGCCAGGGCGATAGGGAGAATTTCCGAAAAATCGGAGCAGATAGATAACAGAGTAGCTGCCTATTCTTGGTTGAGCCATGTGGATCGTTCATCAAAAAATACAAGCCGTACTAGAAACAAGACAGTTGCTATGAGTACCAACGAAGAGATCACAAGTCCGCAGGGAGACCTCCGTAGACCCACGGGGGGGTAGAAGGTATAAGGTGCCAAGCCTAGAAGGAAAGAAATCTGATAAAGTGGAGAAGTCGAGCGTAGCAGTTCCCAGTCACACATTTTGATTCTGAATTTTTGAAACGCTGAACAAGAGATTCAGCCGAAGTGTCTGTTCACATTTACACAGGATTACATTCAAAATGAAGAATAATCATGGCAGCCCACTGGCCTGGACTTGGTGTCTTTGTTTCACACCTGCAGGCCCCGTGTTCAGTACTTGTTCTTCTAAGAATGTATCCTGATTTTTCCTCAAACGGGTCCTATTCTGCGTCGTGAGGTTACCTGAGTGACCTTTTGATACGTGAAGCAGACGAAGCGGATCAAGAAATGTAAGCAACTCAGTTAAGGAAGTCGTCACGCTGAACTTGAACACTTCAACACCTGGAAATCATTTGGCTGGGTCTTCGTATGGGCTGCGGGTATAGTTCAATACAGTTCACTAGTCGGTTATTTAGTACATGTTTTGATCGTTTGGTCATCAGTTGTTACGTAGCAACGGGAACGTGCGTTAAACTTTTAAGTGAAAATTAACACCTTATTAGCAGGTTTCTCGTGTAATAAATTACTGCAGCACAAATTTTTCGTTATATGTATCCTAAATGCACGTAATGAGTTATAACTAGGTGAAGTTGTACTGCAGAACCCTTCTTTACTATGTAACTGAGAAGCGCACAACTCAAATCTCTTGCTTGACATTGCGTATCTCAAAAAGATTATTTTGTATGATCTTCATATTGGAGGTCTGCCTTATCAAAATCAGAATGGTACATGATGGAAGAATATGTGCCCATTTCCATTTTATGATGTTTTCGGAATTTGATTAATCTCATGCAACTTTAACAACTAAATGTGAAGCGACGTAAGAACACAAATAACTTTCAAAATTACGATGAAAGTCTAGTGATTTGTAGCGCTCATCTAAACAGTTTGTAAACATGATGAGTTCATAAATGTGAACCATTCGGTATACAGACATCTACTTCACTCTCGAAATACGAGCGTGCTTTGCTCAAACATGATGTGGAATGTACGACGTCACGTCATTAGAGGCAAAAAAAAAAAAAAAAAAAAAAAATAATCACCCTAATTGGGTATGACTGCCCTGGTACGAAGTGTTACCTCACCTGTTTGTAATAATATTATTATATTTTCAGTCTCTATTGTGCATCAGCTCAACCTCTGTGTTCAGACTAGCACTTTCTCAGAATGAGGTAGAATTCAATTTCTCTGTTTAAGACTAACTTTTATCGCTATTGTTCCCTTTGTTGGCTACGTTTTTTAAGTCATGCATTGCCCTCAGTTAAAATAATTCACTCCTTTTGGACCATTGTTTCGAGTAAAACGCTTCATTATTCTAGGTGTAGGTCGAACTTTTCCATGAATTTAATGGCACGTTTTTATATTATTAGCGTACTGGGGATGATATTCGTCGGAGGAATACTGTCAGTAGCTCTAAGAAAATCCTCTTCCAGTAGAGCACTCGGAGAGCCACTTCATGTAGTTTTAAAACTCAAATTCGTTTGATGTGTCCAAAGATTTCACTTAATGTTCACCCCTGTCCTGGTACGCATTGGGCATCTTAAGAAAAGCACATCTACTAATTTTGGTTATTGTGTATTAATCTCGCGCACAATAACTTTACGAAATTCTTGATACAATTGACACAGTTTTCAAAAGAACCTCACATTATATCGCTGATTATTGTTTATTTGCGCATTATGTGGATGTAATAAAATCCAGATCTCCCGCTGAGTCGTTCATTAATTTAACTGAACCACTCTGTACATAGACATCTTCACTCTCGAAATACGAGCGCGATTTGCTGAAACATGCTGTGAAACGTGCCACGTAACGTCATTAGGGGCAGGAAAAAAGAAAAGAAATTAATCACCTTAATGGGATATGACTGATCTGGTAAGGAAGTGTTACATCACCATTTTGTAATAACATTAATACCTTTTCACTGTCTTTTGTCCATCCGTTCATCCTCTGAGTCCCAGACTAGCATTTGTCTCAGGGGTGATCGATTCGTTAGGAAGTGAATAACAAACATCAGTAGCCTATTCAAATAATGTGCTGAAGTAAACATAGGGTGGACGGGCCATGCAAATTTAATTAGGGGGAAAGGCTCATCATTAGACACTCAACGAAAGACTCCACAATAGGCATAGGAAATAATGGAATTGATTTCTATGGGCACGACTAACTATCTACAATAACTGTAACTGTTTCCTTTTGAAATTTCAACAAGAAGCAATTTATTCAAGTAACTTGGCAAAAGTAGGCAATGACAAACTTTGAAATATTACACTTAACAAACCTGAAATAGAAATACAATTTATGTTTTCACCATCTTACCACATTGATGGTGGGATTAAAATTATATGAGGTCGAACAGCGACCCGTATGCTTGTAGAGGTAGACTTGAATTGGCTGAACACCTGATCCGTATGGATCGAACCAATGACCCGTGTGCTTAGACACGTAAACCTGAAACCACTTGAGGAGACGCGGGCACAAGCATAACCTGCATTGACTTCGCCTCCATATTCCATTATATGAGTTACCTCCGGGTTATTTACTTAAGAGATAGTCGGATTCCTATCCTAGAAATGCTTATCCTAACAGAAAGGGAAAACTAGACGGAAGGACCCTAGCCTAAATATCCTGAGTCAGGAGCATGCCAGTAATAGCTCGTCAAATTTAAGCTCAACTTAATATTTACCATTGCTAATGCGACAATAAAAGTATCGGAAGGTGACTTTCCAAAAATCTCATATAATCCTGACATTTACCATCTGTGAATATGGTCTTATTCACAAAGTTATGAACCTAGGCATCCAAAAGTAGCCGAATTTGTTGGTCACAATCAATCCGACTCACGGCGACTATATTATTATTATTATTATTGTTATTATTATTATTATTATTATTATTATTATTATTATTATTATTATTATTATTATTGTTATTACTAGCAAATGTACCCTGCTTCGTTACGGTATCCTACACTTTATACGGATTTAGAAGTAAATTACTGTACATGTGGTGATGAAGATTTTTTAAATTGCATGTCTCTTAACGTTATCCAGAAACAGCAGGGGGAAGTTCCCATACGTTGTTTCCAATGTAAAGTTCGAGTTGCGGAGTTGTAATGATAACGGCAGGCTCACTTGTCTACTGTCATTCACAATCGAGTAGGAACGTTTCCATTATAATGGAAGGCTCCATTACCTACTGCGTGGTCACAATCGATTTGGGATGTTTTCGTTACAATGGCAGGTCCCCTTTACAACTTGCAAACATATTGAAATTGCGGATTTTTATTATAATGGGAAGCACCTTCCATACTGCCAGGCAAAGTTGAGTTCTGCTGCTACCATTGCAATGACAGACCCTTTTCTTAAGGTTAGTCATGCCGATTCGGTGAGTTGCCATTAAAATAGCAGGCCACTATTCCTAATGCCCGTCATATTTTAGATAGGTAAATTTGTTTTTAATGGCGGGCACACTTGCCTACTCCCAAACCCAATCGGTTAGGGAAGTTTTGAACAAAATTGCATGCTCCCTTGACTTCTGCCAGTCGAATCGAGAAGGGAATTGTTCATTACAATGGTAGTCTCTCGTTACTAATGCCATTTATACAGGAGTTGGAGAAGGATCCCATTCGTACTGCCAGTCTAAGTCGATGAGGAGAGTAATGATTACAATAGCAGACGTCCTCTAGCTGAGAGTCACTATCGATTTGTAAAATATTAATTATAATGGCATACACACCCTTTCTACATCGCTAAAAATTGACTTCGATGAATATAAATAGATCGACATAAGAAGTATATGCATGTTTACAATATTGCAAAGCTTCATTTACGAATAACTGCTGCTAAACGATACATCATATGAGCAAAAGGATTGTGCCATAAGATGCTTCATTTGGCGGTCTAAATGGTTGGTCTTATGATATGCAGATGTTCATTATTACTTCTGAAACGGATAACTGTATGAAAATTTCGCCAAAATAGTCAATGTACAGACACACGGTCGTTTCGATTTTATTTATATACGAGTATATAAGGACTGTGCTTCACGAACGACACCTTTCGGGCTATGTCTATTGGACTTCGCCTGCAAAACCGACCTTCATGATATCTCCCTTATTAACCCTCGCATCGAAAAGAGAAAAAAGGTTCAAAACTTGATTTCCATTAAGGCAGGTAGATTTCTATTAAGTTTGATTGTGTATATTTAGTGAGAGAGCAAAATCACGGAATCGGTTTCGTACAAAACCCAAGTCAGTTCAGGGATTTAGATATAATATTGGCTCTAAAACTTACCCAAGGAAGGTGGATTTTAAATATGAAGTTTGGTAGAAATATATCCAGTACTTTTCAAGTTATAAGAACTCAGACAAGCAAACAGGCAGACACAAAAGCTAAAAAATATGCAAATGGTCATTATTACACCTGAAACGGACAACTGAATGAAAATTACGCCAAAATAGTCGATGTACAGACACACGGTCGTTAAGATTTTATTTATATAGATAGATAAGGATTCTACTCCACGAAAAACGCCTTTTGAGCTCTGTCCCCTGGACTTAGCCTGCAAAACCGACCTTCATGATATCTGCCTTTTAATCCTCCTATCGAAAAAAATCACACGAGAAAAGATTTAGAAACGGATTTCCATCAAGGTTGGTCGATTTCCAGTCAGGTTGGTTTTGTATGTGTTGTGAGAGAGTAAAATCACTGTTTCGGTTCCCTATTAACCACCAATCCATACCGGCAGTTTGACATTTTAAAGACTTAAAACTTACCCTTGGACAAATTAATGCTAAATATGAAGTTTGGTTGGAATTTCTCCAGTAATTTTTAATTTATACGCTTTACTCGTATCCGTTCTTGGGTTAAGTCCGCTGGGACTTGTACCGAAGAACGGCCCGTTCATTATATCTCCCTTATTAATCCTCGTATCACAATGATGCATATGAGAAAAAAATGTCTAGAAATTGATTTTCATTAAGGCAGGTAGTTTTCCATTAAGTTTGGTTGTGTATATTTTGTAGGAGTGCAAAATCACGGTTTCGCATAAACCTTCTGTTAGTTCAGGGTTAGAAACAATATTGGCACTAAAACCTACCCTAGCATTCGGGAGATAGTGGGTTCGAACCCCACTGTCGGCAGCCCTGAAGATGGTTTCCCGCGGTTTCCCATTTTCACACCAGGCAAATGCTGGGGCTGTACCTTAATTAAGGCCACGACTGCTTCCTTTCCATTCCTAGGACTTTCCTGTCCCATCGTCAAAATAAGACCTATTATCTGCGCACTTTTTATCGATATATTTCCGTCCGGGGTGAGGAGTAAGGAGGGAGCTCTCGCGGTACCAGTAGTACTGCCAACTGAATGAAAATGAAATCTGAATTGAATCGATAATATGATCGATCGATATGAATTTTGCTAAACCTTTGTTATCTTAAGCCAACAACTGTGTCACACAGACATTATATAACATTATATAACATTTCTCGATGCGAATCTTATTCCTAGAGTGAATTCTATAGTTTGGCTTTGCTGTGTAAATAACAACAGTACTAGTACGTAAAGTGTACGCCAGATGTCGCACAGCGATGCATAAGCGATTCATAGTTTGTGTTTCAAAGGCTGCCAGTACGAATCTCGAAGATTGCCGAGGTCGACCAATTCAGCACTAGGGTGTAAATATATCCAGAGAAGGTGCGCAGATAATATCTGTGTTGGTGCGACGTAAAAAAAAAAAAACAACAAACCAACTACCCTAGACAAGGTGGATTATAAATAAGAAGGTTGGTAGAAATATATCCAGTAGTTTACAAGTTATGAGAACTCAGACAAACAAAGCAGAAAGACAAACAAACAGATACAAAGCTAAAAAACACGCAGATGATCATTATTAAACCTGAACCGATAACTGAATGCCAATTTCGTCAAAATAGTCAATGTACACACGCACGGCCGTTACGATTTTATGTATGTAGAAGATAAGGAACCTGATCGACGCACAACACCAATTGGGCTATGTCCGCTGGACTTAGCCTAAAAAAAACAAACAAACGAAATTTCATGATATCTCCCGTATTAATCCTCCTATCGAAAATATTCAGATGAAAAAAAAAGGCTTATAAATTGATTTCCATTAATACAAGCAGATTTCCATTAGGTTTGGTAGTGTAAATTTTGTGAAAGTGGAAGATCACCGTTTCGATTTCGTATAAACCCCCAGTCATTTCAGGGATTTAGAAACAATATTGACCCTAAAATCTACCCAAGGACAGGTGGATTCTAAATGTGAAGTTTGGTAGAAATAGATTCAGTAGTTTTCAAGTTATAAGAAACCAACCAACCAACCAACCAACCAACCAACCAACCAACCAACCAACCAACCAACCAACCAACCAACCAACCAACCAACCAACCAACCAACCAACCAACCAACCAACCAACCAACCAACCAACCAACCAACCAACCAACCAACCAACCAACCAACCAACCAACCAACCAACCAACCAACCAACCAACCAACCAACCAACCAACCAACCAACCAACCAACCAACCAACCAACCAACCAACCAACCAACCAACCAACCAACCAACCAACCAACCAACCAACCAACCAACCAACCAACCAACCAACCAACCAACCAACCAACCAACCAACCAACCAACCAACCAACCAACCAACCAACCAACCAACCAACCAACCAACCAACCAACCAACCAACCAACCAACCAACCAACCAACCAACCAACCAACCAACCAACCAACCAACCAACCAACCAACCAACCAACCAACCAACCAACCAACCAACCAACCAACCAACCAACCAACCAACCAACCAACCAACCAACCAACCAACCAACCAACCAACCAACCAACCAACCAACCAACCAACCAACCAACCAACCAACCAACCAACCAACCAACCAACCAACCAACCAACCAACCAACCAACCAACCAACCAACCAACCAACCAACCAACCAACCAACCAACCAACCAACCAACCAACCAACCAACCAACCAACCAACCAACCAACCAACCAACCAACCAACCAACCAACCAACCAACCAACCAACCAACCAACCAACCAACCAACCAACCAACCAACCAACCAACCAACCAACCAACCAACCAACCAACCAACCAACCAACCAACCAACCAACCAACCAACCAACCAACCAACCAACCAACCAACCAACCAACCAACCAACCAACCAACCAACCAACCAACCAACCAACCAACCAACCAACCAACCAACCAACCAACCAACCAACCAACCAACCAACCAACCAACCAACCAACCAACCAACCAACCAACCAACCAACCAACCAACCAACCAACCAACCAACCAACCAACCA
Organism: Anabrus simplex; assembly: GCF_040414725.1. Classification (NCBI taxonomy): domain Eukaryota; kingdom Metazoa; phylum Arthropoda; class Insecta; order Orthoptera; family Tettigoniidae; genus Anabrus; species Anabrus simplex. The sequence continues at coordinate 276,728,806 of NC_090270.1, forward strand.
ACCAACCAACCAACCAACCAACCAACCAACCAACCAACCAACCAACCAACCAACCAACCAACCAACCAACCAACCAACCAACCAACCAACCAACCAACCAACCAACCAACCAACCAACCAACCAACCAACCAACCAACCAACCAACCAACCAACCAACCAACCAACCAACCAACCAACCAACCAACCAACCAACCAACCAACCAACCAACCAACCAACCAACCAACCAACCAACCAACCAACCAACCAACCAACCAACCAACCAACCAACCAACCAACCAACCAACCAACCAACCAACCAACCAACCAACCAACCAACCAACCAACCAACCAACCAACCAACCAACCAACCAACCAACCAACCAACCAACCAACCAACCAACCAACCAACCAACCAACCAACCAACCAACCAACCAACCAACCAACCAACCAACCAACCAACCAACCAACCAACCAACCAACCAACCAACCAACCAACCAACCAACCAACCAACCAACCAACCAACCAACCAACCAACCAACCAACCAACCAACCAACCAACCAACCAACCAACCAACCAACCAACCAACCAACCAACCAACCAACCAACCAACCAACCAACCAACCAACCAACCAACCAACCAACCAACCAACCAACCAACCAACCAACCAACCAACCAACCAACCAACCAACCAACCAACCAACCAACCAACCAACCAACCAACCAACCAACCAACCAACCAACCAACCAACCAACCAACCAACCAACCAACCAACCAACCAACCAACCAACCAACCAACCAACCAACCAACCAACCAACCAACCAACCAACCAACCAACCAACCAACCAACCAACCAACCAACCAACCAACCAACCAACCAACCAACCAACCAACCAACCAACCAACCAACCAACCAACCAACCAACCAACCAACCAACCAACCAACCAACCAACCAACCAACCAACCAACCAACCAACCAACCAACCAACCAACCAACCAACCAACCAACCAACCAACCAACCAACCAACCAACCAACCAACCAACCAACCAACCAACCAACCAACCAACCAACCAACCAACCAACCAACCAACCAACCAACCAACCAACCAACCAACCAACCAACCAACCAACCAACCAACCAACCAACCAACCAACCAACCAACCAACCAACCAACCAACCAACCAACCAACCAACCAACCAACCAACCAACCAACCAACCAACCAACCAACCAACCAACCAACCAACCAACCAACCAACCAACCAACCAACCAACCAACCAACCAACCAACCAACCAACCAACCAACCAACCAACCAACCAACCAACCAACCAACCAACCAACCAACCAACCAACCAACCAACCAACCAACCAACCAACCAACCAACCAACCAACCGACCGACCGACCGACCGACCGACCGACCGACCGACCGACCGACCGACCAACCAACCAACCAAACAAACAAACAAACAAAGCAAAAAATGCAGATGGTCATTATTACACCTGAAACGGATAACTGAATGGAAATTTCGCCAAAATAGTCAATATAGAGACACGGTCATTGCGATTTGCTTTAGATTCATTATTATTATTATTATTACTATTATTATTATTATTAGTTATTACGATCGTCAAAACAACAATATTACGATTTCTATTACCGCTGTTAAATATTATTATTATTATTATGTTTACCATTAACATGTTTACAATCGTCGATCTTCAGTATTATGGTCATTAATACTGGTGTACAATATTTATTATTATTATTGGTCACTTCTAGAATTGTTTATCTGTCATGATGTATCATTGCACCTTACGGTCACTCATGAGGACTATCAATCTCTCTGATCTCTCGGGTCGTAATACTTCAAGTAACTAACATGCAGCGTATCCTTGCGATCCCTGCACTCTCCGTAAATCAGTCTTAATCTGCCTACGTCCCACGGGCTGATAATTCCTTTTTCCAATACCCGGACACTAACAATCTCTGTGTTTCTCGTAGATTCGTTATATATCTCATAGTAGCTTCACCATACAGTATATTCCATCGTAGTTTCCTCTTTAAGATCCCTGATGCGGACATCTCTCTATCCTCATATATCAGAGTAATATTACTCAATTATCATTCACAGAGTTCACGACTGATTATCGACGACGTAATACGAGCCATTCATTAATTAACCACATGTTATTCCTAATTCACTCCTTTACACTTGACTTGTTGTCTGAGGTTAGTCTCCATGAATGATCGTCGGGGTGTAACTTTATATTCCCACTAGCTGATGTACCCGTGCTTCGCTACGGAATTCTACATTGTATACAGAATTGCAGGTTAGGTCGAGTACACGTTGTCAGCAAGACTGTATTAAATTGGCCGGGCTGAGTGGCTCAGACGGTTAAGGCGCTGGCTTTCTAACCCCAACTTGGCAGGTTTGATCCTGGCTCAGTCCGGTGGTATTTGAAGGTGCTCAAATACGACAGCCCCGTGTCGGTAGATTTACTGGCACGTAAAAGAACTCCTGCGGGACTAAATTCCGGCACCTCGGCGTTTCCGAAGACCTTAAAAAAGTAGTTAGTGGGACGTAAAACAAATAGCATTGTTATTATTATTATTATGTATTAAATTGCATAGCTCTTACTGTTACCCTAGTAACGCGACGGATAAATCACCAAACGTCTTTTCTCATATGAAGACTGCGTTAGGGAATTTTCATTGTAATGGTAGGCTCGCTTGCCTACCATCATTAACAATCAGGTTGGGAAGTTTTCATTATAATGGTAGACACTCACTCTCCATCTATCTTTTTACATCCTCAGAAAGACTGTCTTAGTGGTTTTCCCAACTGAAATGAACATAGGTCATTATAATGACGTCAGTAGGAATGGCGCGAGTAAAAGCAATGATTTCACATGAAGTACTCGATCAAATGAAAAACCACACTTTTAACGAACAATACTACGCTGCCGATCTAACAGTCCAAAGTTCCAGAGCTGGAATGGCCAGGCCGCAGACAGCCGTGATACGTGAACACTGTTAGTCATTTTTCGGGCACGGGGGCGAATAGTGAAGATTCGCAGGGCAAAAACTATGCCCTTTTACTAATCTGTTTCCTATGAGTACCCGATGAGTCGGAAAATCTCAATTGACTACACTGGCGGCGGAAAAATCTATCTGACTTGGAGGCAATTTTTTCCTCTAAGCCAGAGGAGAAACCGCCTCTTTACTGCTAATTTCGAATAAAATGAATGTAGAATTTAATAAATGTGAAGAGGAAGTTCTTTTTAAGAAAAGGCTCTTTTCAGGGTTGAATTTTGAGTTACTTAGTGAAGTGGTGATATAATTTGGAATTTGGAATATGCTTTTGCTGGCGAGATGTAGTGTTTATAGTGCAGTATGTCTTCTGGTATGGGCTATATCAAATTTGTTACTTTCATTGACCTGTCTCAGTCTCATCCTTGGCTTTGACAATGTGAAAGTGACTGAGGTATGAGTGATGCTAGTAATACCATTCCTTATGCAGCCAGTCCCTGTTATGAATGGTGTGAAAATATCGCTCATAGGGTTGGTTGGTGCATGCATTTCAGTGGGCTTGGCAGACTGATACGTAATAACAACAACAACAACAACAACAACAACAACAACAACAACAACAACAACAACAACAACAACAACAACGGCTGGCTCAGTGAGGAAAGCAACGGGAAACTACCTCACTCCTCATTTCCCTAGTACGCCTCTTCAGTGCTGCCTAGGCTATTTATGACAGCTGTTGGCGGAGCTGTAGAGGATCAAACCAGCCTTCGGGCTGAATACCCAACATGCATACATAAATAATTTGGAATATGCCTAAATTGTAATTCTAGACCAGGTCATACTACTACTAAGTGAACCTTTGCATTAACAGTGCACAGTGCTCATTCAAACCAGCACGTCAAAGTAGGGATCGAATAGCTGGAATACTATGATGAACCAGTGAGTTACGTACCAGCAGAACGGTATCAAAACATGTATGAAGCAGAGGAATGACATGCTAAAGAAGAAAGTTTTCTAACTCCCCAGCAATTTCCCGCCAGTATTCAGTCAGGCTGTTATACTCGATACGCAGCAGTAATCCCATCTATCGGAGTTGAGCGGCAGCATAAGAGACAATGAACATCACCACAAACAATGGTCAATGTAATGTTATTGTTGATCAATGTTATGCGTTTTCAATATTGTAGACCTTCACATTTAGTTTTCTTCCGACTCTGAAATACCACTCTTATCATAGTCGGTACTGTAAAACTGAATAAAACATAAATGATTGGAAATTGTATTCTCTATAACTTTTGTTATACAATACTTTTCGATAGGACCAATATCATGGGCATTTAAAAATTAAATTTTAGATGCCTTCCCCTAAACTACAATTTCATACAGGGCGAATAAAATTCTTTATAACTTGGTCTAGTTTCTCATTCCCCAAATCTAGATACCGACTTTCATTAAATTCTGCTAACCCATTTTTTCGTGGCTCGGCGTTGATATGGACTTGGCAACAAAAATACAAATTCATTAATATCTGTGTTATCAAAGCCGGTACGGTAACAATGTATGCCATAAATGATCGGAAATTAAATTCTATATATCTTTAGTTATGTAGTATTTATCGATAGGACTACTAATAATATAAATATTTGAGAATTACATTTTAGGCATTCCCCCAAACTACCATTTCACTCAGCGTGAGTAAGATGATCTATAACCTAGATTGTAGCGGCTCATCCCCCGTCTTCACATACCGATTTTCATTAAATTCTCTTCAGCCGTTATCGGGCGAGTTGGCCGTGCGCGTAGAGGCGCGCGGCTGTGAGCTTGCATCCGGGAGATAGTAGGTTCGAATCTCACTATCGGCAGCCCTGAAAATGGTTTTCCGTGGTTTTCCATTTTCACTCCAGGCAAATGCTGGGGCTGTACCTTAATTAAGGCCACGGCCGCTTCCATCCAACTCCTAGGCCTTTCCTATCCCATCGTCGCCAAAAGACCTATCTGTGTCGGTGCGACGTAAAGCCCCTAGCAAAAAAAAAATCTTCAGCCGTTTTCTCGCGATGCGTGCACATACATACATACAGACAGACAGACATTACGGAAAAGTAAAACGTGCATTTCCTTGTTACTATGGACATGACCGATACAGAAATACCATTCTTTTCAAATTCTGAGCAATGTACAGACAAAACTCTTATTATATATATATGAATTTTAACAATCACGAATGCGTCATTATTACGTGGTCCCAAACCACTAATAGCACAATATAATTTAGATCATTATTTAAGTCATTAGAACCGCGCTTTAAACAATAAGCTTAGACCATTATTTAGCATTCATTATAGCCGGCGGCATAATTTTGACTCATTAATTAATACCAATTTAATTAACACATCATTAGGAACCCAATCAGAAATTTTAGCATGTCATTAGTATTTCCTAGAAATGTTAGTATTTTATAAACTTAAGGTTCAAAACTTAACACTGTTTACATTATAATATCGTATATTTAATCCTGATAATTTAATTCGTTTTAACTACTGGCAAAATTCTCGGCATTTCAGTGAAATGAAATCCTACAACCTGTTTTCCAGTTTTAGACCGGGTCAGGAATGTAGTGAATGAAACATATATAGGCTAGTATTACAATGGGGTCGCCACTCCCAAGGTGATTATTAATGACTGATAGATGCTATGAAATGATAATGGAGAGTGTTGCTGGAATGAAAGATGACAGGGAAAACCGGAGTACCCGGAGAAAAACCTGTCCCGCCTCCGCTTTGTCCAGCACAAATCTCACATGGAGTGACCGGGATTTGAACCACGGTATCCAGCGGTGAGAGGCCGATGCGCTGCCGTCTGAGCCACGGAGGCTCCCGGCATTTCAGTATTCTTCTTATTATCCAACGTTTCGTACGTAAACCACTCATTTAAATACACTGGCATTTTTATAGCTCTGGATTTAACGTAACAACATGCCTAATTCCTAATACTACAATATACCATTGACCAAAGCGGTCAAGAAATTTACTCAAATACCTACGTGAGCGTAACACTCTCCGAAACAAACAATAAATTAAAAAGTCTAAAGCGGATTTATATCCAAGAAACAAGCTTTAATTTAATGATTTAACCCATATTAATGCCTTTGCTGGCGGGATGTAGTGTTTAGAGTGCACTCTGTCTTCTGATATGGGCTAGAATAAATGTTTTACTTTCATTGACCTGTCTCTGTCTTATACTTGGCTTTGACAATATGAAAGTGACCGAGGTATGAGCGATTCTAGTAATACTGTTCCTTATGCAGCCAGTCCCTGTAATGAATGGTGTGAAAATATCGCTCATAGGGTGGTGCATGCATTTCAGTGGGCTTGGCAGACTGATATGTAATTGCAACTTCTGGCTCAGTGAGGAAAGCAACGGGAAAATACCTCACTCTTCATTTCCCTAGTATGCCTCTTCAGTGACACCTAGGCTATCTATGACAACTCTTGGTGGAGCTGTAGAGGATCAAATCAGCCTTCGGGCTGAATACCGAACATACATACAACCCATATTAAATGTATAACAACAAACTTTAATGAAATGATTTAACATATTGTGCCCTTGTAAAGGCACCCAATTGCGGTGGTCGTCTCTCTTGATACGTGCGCCGGCCGCTCCTGAAAATAATGACATTCAAAAAATTACCCACCGCCGCATGTAGACTCTTCTTCCTCAGAGGTGGTGCGTCCTTCGATCCCTCGGGTTGATGGGCCACACGTCGATCGGGGGGTGAGGAAATGAAAGATGAGGTAAACTAAACTATTAAATAACGATACCCAAAGACTGAATTAAAATTTAAATAAATAAAATGGTTTATTTAACAAAATTTGCAAAATGTAAATGAAAGTTAACTGGTGTAAAATGAAATAATGTGAAATGAAACTTAAAATTTAAAACAATTGAAAGATCTGCATTACAATAAATTAATTATCTGCCTTAATAAAATCTCGACTGAATGTCGATTAAATTTTAGTGTTCCGAATTACATCCACCCACTGTCTCCATGACAATGACGTGACCACATTTAAACACTGGTCATAAATATGGTCTCATCTGAATGGATGATTTATAATACGTTGAAAATGTCATCTCACAATAAATTCAGTAATTAATTAATTGATTTATTAATCCATCCAATTGACATTGACGTTAAGGTGTCTGTCAAATATTTAACTCATGTTTAAATTCATTTGGGAAGCACCCCACTCTAAAATAATAACAAAATACACTGACCATGTGTAATAATAACGAAAAAAGAGAAAAGGAAAACAACCATGAACATTGTACTTCTTCTGTTATAATCTTTGCCACCTGTTTAAACTGCTTGTGGCTGAAAACAAGGAAAATTTTACTGAACTGAACACCTGAGTGCTACCACCACTCATTTAATTTGTTAAACCTTATTTACTGGACTGTGATAGTCTGGACGCTTAAAATTACTTAAATTAATTAGGCCAAGTGTCTCAGGTTTACATCTGAAATGAAAGCGATTCCTTTACATCATTAACTTTACCTAGTTTGCCGCTGTCTGCATTTTCATTGTGCACGCATATTTGTGTGGTACCAAATCTAGATGGAGGCAGATCCCATCTAATTTATGTCACTCATTTACGGCACTTGTGATCAGTGGCGGCTCGTGAAAAAATCGTCGTACGTGCTACAACAAAACAAGCTAAATACGCTGTTTTAAATCTGCATATTGCCATGATGAACAACGCATACTTCAAACTTGGTACCACTACTACTACTACTACTACTACTACTACTACTACTACTACTACTACTACTACTACTACTACAACTTTTCTCACATTTATAACTCAGAACAAACAAAAACAACATTAATTTGGAAGCAGATGAATTCTTCGACAACTGTCTACGAGATAAATAATTCATTGGAGAAATATTGTTTTTACTAACCTAATGGCGCAACTTACATCAGTGCAAATAGAATCGTGGGAATATAGATCCCCACTAATAACACTAATTTAATTTCACTTTATATACACTGCAGTGGATAAATAATTTGATAAATCTTCGTATAAACTTTAGCACTAACACAATGACAGAAAAAAACATGCACCAGTAATATAACTGCGAGATTAAAAACCGCACAAAGCAACTGAAAGAGCTGCCAACTGATTTACTGAGATCTCCCCTATTACCAGAGTAAATGTCCGGCTCCATGGCTAAATGGTTAGCGCGCTGGCCTTTGGTCACAGGGATCCCGGGTTCGATTCCCGGCAGGGTCTGGAATTTTAACCATCATTGGGTGTACGTGTTGTCGTCATCATCATTTCATCCTCATCACGACTCGCAGGTCGCCTACGGGTGTCAAATCAAAAGATCTGCATCTGGCGAGTGGAACATGTCCTCGGATACTTCCGGCACTAAAAGCCATACGCTATTTCATTTTACCAGAGTAAATTACATTGTAATGCGGGATAACATTTAGGGTCAGTCAAAGATTCTTTGACTCACCTACGAATTCCTTATTTTTGACACAAAAGGAAGATGGATATTTTAATAAGCATGTGTGAGATAGATTGCCTCCACTTATGCTTTACTTTCGAACCCAGACGATGCTACTCTCTAGTGGCAGATTCGCTTACCACGTTCAACATAAGCACGGCCGACTGGATCCCTCGCTGCGCTCCGGGTAGCAGGAGACATCAAGTAATTCTACCCCCTTGCGGGAGAGGAAGTAACTATAAACGCGATCAGTGAAAGTTGATCCCGGTTTACGGTATACTCCGCCGGCTAGGGGGAGTGTTGCAAGCTTGGCTGCGCCTGCGTATTGCTTCCTTCAGGCTACAGGCAAGGGCTCACTTCACATGAGCACGAGCCTTGTTCCCCGGGAGAACGGCGCTAGGTGTTCGACAGATCTCGTCCTGATTTGCACAAAACACAAATTCATATCGTACTCAAAACAACGAAAAGGCACCAGGATAATTGTACTGTACATAAATAATATTCCTTACAGTTCCAAGCTACGTGCTGGAGCCCGGTAGCACGTACTGACCGGCCGCCACTGCTTGTGATACAACTGCTTATTAAAGATCGCTTCATTTGCCTAACTGAAATGTAGTGGATTTCTAAGGCTTGGTGATTACTGACTGCCTTTTATATGAGCATCCCACTACTATATTTTTGACTATGAACTAATCGATGATCTCTTACCCTAACACATGAAATCTTATTTACATAAATGAACATGTCAATAGAGAAACACTGCTCCTAAGAAATAGTGAAATTAAAATAATCTGACTACGCCTATTCTATTCTATTTACAGACATTAAATCAAACACAATTCACGTATCAGATTTAAAATAATACGGTGACAAAATATATACAAAGAAATGATATCATAATAAAAATCTAGATCCAAAAAATCGCTGCCAAATAAAATTAAAAAATAAATAAATATGCGCAATGAAAAAGCATAGAACGTTACCCTGATCCAAGTAGCAAAAATTATGTGAATTTGATGGCAACCTTCTAACCTCAGACTAAAATGTCTGGACATGACCTTATTCAATCTTTACGGACAATAATTATTCGCATTACATGTCATCAATGATTAGACTTGACTGTCGAAACACGCATTGATCAGTCGCTCTGTTCACAACTTATCTCGGGCTCTCGATTGCATATTTTCCGAGCATTTATTTTCCCTGGAAAATATCTGAAGCACTACAGGCTTTCCGCCTACAACCATAACACATGTCGTCATATATTTAACACTCTCGGTTAAATAATTCATCTCTCAATTCTATTTATTCATCAATATTCTCGACGTAGTAACTCATAATACGGCCTCGCTCGTATCCAGCGGGCGAAATAACTGTAGCGTTCACGCATCCATTTATACGACACTATTAATAACATGGTCCAAATATCACATTTTCCATTTCTCACCACAGAACATCAGGGATATTACTATTACTTTGCTCGTTACTTTGATCATCCACCGTTTCACATCTTATGAAATATCAGAGCTAACTTATCAATGGCTTCCTGTCACTAATTAAATAACTGAAATAACGAGATTGCCTCTCAAAAACACGGTTATCGAACTGTGTAACCACGTTACATAAAGAAATTGAATCTTCGCGTATCAACCATTGTCGCGAAATACAAATTATGAGAGCTACCGCAAACGGTCATCTGAATAATGATTGCAGAACATGAAATAATAAACCTAATGCGCTAATAGCAAAAAATAAACATTTAAACTAACATGGCAGCATCCACAAAATCAAAATGTCAACAAAAATACCGCTCATTACCACAACTATTATTATTATCATCACTTTAAAAATCTGCACTACACCGCATGTAAATTTCTAAGTAAAATAGGATTCTCACATGTCAAAATGACTTACATTAAAAGAAAACTGCGCAAGTAACACACGCTAACACTTATTTATTATTATTATTATTATTATTATTATTATTATTATTATTATTATTATTATTATTATTATTATCCTAATTTTATAATTACCATCTGATCCGTGAATTATTTCCTATCTAAAATTCTAAACTACATTTGATCATCGACTGTTCATAGCCCTACTTGATTACATATTATTTACATTTTGCTCATTTACCTTATTTGTGCTGGAGGCAGGTCAGATCATCCTCCGGACCCCGTCATGACGAATTAGTATTTCATCTTCAAGCTGATGTTATCCAAGAGGTCACACACGCAAACTTGATGCATTTTTACAATATCGTTGCACACGTCCATATTTATATTAACACTCGCATTTTAACACTGCTACGAAGAGTATTCAGTGACACTGCATTGATTACCTGACGTGAAGTCCAAAGTCTGGACTCCGCTACCTGCCCGCTGTTGCCTCTCTCTCACCCCTCTCAGATTGTTTGTGTAAAGGATTATTGGTTATTCACCTTCTCTGAGCATGACACAGGACTCAAGGTCTTACTGCGGCAGCATTCCAATTATGAATGCAAAGTTTTTCTCCCTGTAACTGGCTGGACTAATCCTGCTCCCAAATATCTCACTTGCAATAATAGTTCTATGAGAGTGTGGAAAAATTACATGTAATGTTCCCAATGATGTGGAGAATTTTATAATAATCGTTCTCCAACATATGACTTTTCCACGAAATATACAAGCTACACGTGAAATAGGGAAAATGTTATGCAGCTACGTGTTACGACGAGATTCAATGTTCACCTCGGTCCTAGCACCTTAAGTTCATTCGTGGCAAGTGTTGAGAATATAACTACCATTGTCATTTGTTAATTTAATTGCCTGATTATATCTGCATAATTCGGATGTCAACTACTGTATAAGATACTGAAGATTCTTAAAAGACGGCGAATTCTCACAAGACTGAGAATTCCGACGAGATTGAAGATTTCCTACGAGACTGAAGTTTACCACGAGACTGAGGTTTACCACGAGACTGAGACTGAGACTGAGGTTCACCACCCTGGTGTCTTTGCTTTTGTAAACAGTCCTCCCCCCACTTCGAAAATAGTCCTGTGGAAGGGATGTGGCGTAATAATCCTGCACTTGGGACCGATTTATCATGTGTCCGTAGGTTAGAATTTTAGAAAATATGTTCAAAATCTTCCTAATTCTGGTCCGATTTATGTGTTACATTGCGTTATGAGAAACGATCACAGGTTAATTCCTACGACGGCGCGCGTCAGTGGCTCTATTTTCTGTCAGAGTATGGTGCCTTCCCGCCATGACGGTTTACTTCCTGGGCGATACCACTCTTCCATGAAAGTTGAAAATTTCTTATTTAACCACTGATTAACCACACACTTGCACTGATAAATCCTTAAATATTACTTGGAAGTCAGGACACGATATTTCACAGTTACTTCGGTCACCAAATCGTGAAATACTAGCTGTAGATTCCCGCTATGACAAGACATTAAAATTTGCAATTTTGTGATTGGCTGAGACGTTCGCGCTCTTGGTAGTTTGGGTTCTTCCATTTTCTGCTAAGGGATGACGGGTATTATTCGTGTCTCACTCACTCTTCTGGGCCAAGTGCATTCCGACGTGCGGATTCACGTGGGAACTGAATAGAAAGTTTTCACTTCCTGTCGGCATCATAAAACATAATTGGATGTACCACTCAGACTAGCTACATCCTGTTTGTGCTTTAAAACGTATTCTGTAGATTTATTTTCAGTCTGAACGGCGCCTGGCAGTTGCTTTGTGGGACTGCAATCTTTTCCCAGCCTACTGCTGTATTCTCATATGCGAAAAATTTGAACAATTAATTTATGCATTAATTACGCACATTCGCTTATGGGTGCAATATATTCACAGTTAATCTAATTATGTCCCAACGTCTCATTTTAATTAAATCATGTAACTGAGAAGCGGTCCATATGTTACGTTAGGTAACCACTATTAATCTATTTATTTCCCCATTTTATCGCGATAACATTCGCACATGATCAATCAAAATATGGCACGCATGGCTGTATAGACTTCTTGCGTTGGAAGGAAATAGGGGTCTTACTCTGACATGGTGCAGGCCATCAGGAAATGGAGCTCAATTAATCCTATGCATTGATACATCACTTACATCTTAAACTAAATTTTATATACAAGAATATATACATATTCTGACCCCTAGGTGCCTAAGACCATCTATACCTTTATTGACACATTCTTCGTCCCTGCCCGCACTAGAAACTATTGATACTAGCGACGAAGTATCGTGCTATGCGACCCGATGGGCTTCGTGATTATCAAGCACGGCACTCCCGGAAATCGTTGTCTAGGCCGTCTAGTATTCACTACGCTGACTCGACTGTCAGCTCTCTTGAGGCCCATCTCGGTAGTTCCGATGAGAGTACATAGTCTACCGTTACTGAAAGGAATGACGGAGTCAAACTAGGAGCTACTGGCCTGCCTGAAGCACGCAACAATCTGTGCTTCTTATGTCTCTCGTCTCGTATCTCCGAGATGTATTTGAAAGACGGAACTAGAACACTCACATACTACATACTAGAATCCCATCACTAGGAATATAAAAGCAGGTTGACCTCGAAGAGAGTGCTCAGTGATGAGTAGTCACGAGTTCTGAGCTGAAAATTCAGTGTGTGCAGTGGTCACGTGAGTTGATTGTGCAAGTTATCGGCCTTGTCTGGAGTCAAACCAAGTGAATAGCTGTCGTGCCTCGTAATAACCAACCGAGGTGCGTTAGATCGTGACTGCGTGAAGCCGTTGTGTGAGTTACTGTGGTGCTTGCGCCGAAAAGTCAAAGGTGAGACTTTTCAGTCATCATGACATATAATCGCCCGTTCCAGGTAAAGAACTGCAAGCCGAAGAACCTGCTGTGAGGACAAGTGACTTTGAAAAACAGCCGATGATTTAGTGAAGTGTAGTCATTGTCGAGTATAACTTTGTGCGTGTGCTCTGACTGGGTCATTTACAATTTTTTTTGCTAGGGGCTTTACGTCGCACCGACACAGATAGGTCTTATGGCGACGATGGGATAGGAAAGGCCTAGGAGTTGGAAGGAAGCGGCCGTGGCCTTAATTAAGGTACAGCCCCAGCATTTGCCTGGTGTGAAAATGGGAAACCACGGAAAACCATCTTCAGGACTGCCGATAGTGGGATTCGAACCTACTATCTCCCGGATGCAAGCTCACAGCCGCGAATCAATGGACCGAATGCTGCAGGTTTCGATCACCGTCGAGTTGGGACTATTCCAGTACATAGACAGTATATGTGAACAGGTATACAAAATATTTAGGTTTCCTCTCGTGGTAATTTTCTGCCTGCCAAGTGAGACCAGAAGCCACACAGTATTGGACGGTCAGTAAAATTCTCTCTTCGAAATTGTGATTAAGGTGAAAGAAGGCTAAAAGGAAGACGGAGAAAGCCATAAGAATATGTAAGATGGACAGAGGAAGATCGAGGAGGCTCATTATGAGATGAAGCCTATTCTACAGGCAGAAGTAGCGAAAGTTAAGGATGGACTTGAAGAAAAAATGAACACAGTACAGTATGAGATTGACGACAACATTGACGAAATAATAGGCAAATTTGAGCAAAAATATGATGCTGTTTCGAGGTCATAGAGAAAGAAATCACTCAGCTACGCGACAACATACGAGACGGGACCTATAAAAGTGAAGTCACCAAAGTTCGACGGGGAGGTGTCATGGAGTACGGCTCTTCGAAGCGGCCTGTTCTACTAAGCATTGTAGAGAATGGGACATAGATCTCAGATGAGATGCGCTTAATATCCTACGGGCGATTCAAGGAGGCACTCGGAGCAACTACATAGTGCTACTAGCCCAAAATGAAGCACGATACGGAGATCGTCATCTTCAATAGTACTACCAGAATCTACTTCGGACCAGGACTCTGTCGAGCATAGAGACGCTCAAAGGTTTCGAGAGAGATGGCACCCGTCTCGCTCGCCGTGCATATCAGACAACGTCAAAAGATTTCCTCGAGCAGGTGAGTAGACAGATTTTCATAGATAGACCACGCAACCCAGATAGTCAACAGGCACTTCAACATGCCCGCCACAAGGTCCTCGGACACGCCTTGGAGCTCGAGGCCGCGAAGTAAGTGTGGAGAATACAGACTAGATTACGTCGCCTGGAAGTGGATGAAATACCGCAACCACAGGAAGGAAATCCCTTGTCGACTTCCTTGAAGCTCTAGGAATGTGCTATGAAGCCAAACTGAACTGAGCGAACGAAGTAACGGAACGACTCACGAGCCACCGGATGCCCAGAGGATCTATCACCTGCTGGGATTGTGGTAACAGGGGCCAGGTAAGCAGGAACTGCGAAGACCGTCGTAGACGAGAGCTTCCAGCTGATGCTAGGACGGCCGAGAAATCAGGGAAACGACCATTTTCTAGCCTCACGGGGTGAATGTCTGCTAAACCCCAGCAACAAACGAGACTATGATTTGACGGTAGCAGGTTGATGGGAGACGGAGTCGTCGACGGAATATTGCGGTGCATGGCTGTCCTACGTCAAGAAGCTATGGGATAGTTGTCTGTTCTTTACTAAGGGCTCCAACTAATACCGGTATATTCTTTACGAAACGTCCTGCAGAGTCCGTTGCTTCGACAACACTAACCCACACGTACCGTATTGATTTCTTGAAGACTTCTGAATATAGGACATTACTTTCTCGTAACACCGACTGACATGTGTTTTGCGCAAAGTGCATTCGTCTGGAATATGTTCAATGGTGTATTTGTGAAGCAAATTTCTGAGTGTTGGATTGTTGAAATTAAACAGAGGAATATCGGCTACTAGAAGGGCATGACAGAGGTCCGAGGAAAACTGTGTTAGCCTAATTTCGAAACACTCCACAAGCTGGTTTTGCATAACAGAATGCGAATTACGTTTCCTAGCGATTGACGCCTTATGCTAGAATGTGTTTATATGCTGTAATATTTAATACCGTTTATCACTACCTACTTTCTTCTCGCATGCCTTACAATGTAGTGATTTGTAGAAATTAATTGAGAAGAAATCTCGTCTTGGTAGCCTTTAAGCCTACCTCCACTACTTAATTTAGGTTTCGACATGATATACACAATGTGAATGTTAAACAACAACGTATAGACACAATTAACACTTATTCACATTACACAAATCACAAGTAACGTTCTCAGCACTGTTAACACGACTGGGCTTAACAACATATCCAATTAGCCGCTATCGAAGCTGCAACACTACTGTTGTGAAATACTGATTTTCCACGCGAAGCCCTCTTACTGTGATTCCCAACAGTGTTATTAACTTCCATGAAGAGAAAGTCGTCGCTCAGCCATGGAAATATATTTAAATCCCTATACCAACAACAATAAATCAATTTTTCGTAGCTAAATTCCTTCAAAAAGTAGCTACTTCTCTATACAAGCACTACTGAATTTTCAATTCCTTGTAGGTAAACAAGAATTCAAAACCACTTGGTTTAATGTAAATAATCACGATTGGCAACACTGATCTCCAAGCGTGTGTGGGGGAACACCGGCTTTGCGTCATAGTCACATGACATCCAGCTTCGCGTATCAAGTATCGTTGGTGAGTCATGCTTCCCTGCTCGCTATCCTGCTGTTTCACGCTGCAGCATACTTCCCACTCCTTCATACTGCGCAGTCAAATCTTCATTTATTATCTGAATAAACCCTCTTATCTAGGAGTCATCATTGTCATCAATCACATTCCTTGAACTCGCGGAACATACATTAGTAGAAAATGCCAGGGCATCCATTTATAAGCATAAAGATGATATCGTTTAAATATTCCATTTTAGGGTATAAAACCCAAAATATTTTGCATCTATTTAAGAAGTAAAATATGCATTTTATGCACTATAAAAGTGGTCATATTTTACTCAGATTTTTCGTGATTTGCATAAATCTATTAGCAGCATATTTATGCAATGGTGGGGAACATATATGCAAATGCTTGAACTTATGATCCGTACTGATAACACAGTCATTATGACCTTAGTGGCACGACTATTACTCACCACTTGTTCGGACTCTTAATCATTTACACATTCATCGATAGTATAGAAGTTTACAAAATAACGTTTATATTGGACCATTTCCTCTGGGAGATATAATTATAATTACACTGATCTGATGTAACTGAAGTATATGTGCATTAAAAGTTGTAAAAAATGAGTGATTGTAAATACTCAGACACTACCAAATAAAAAAAGGTAAAGCAAAGCAAAGTCACCTCCGTACAGGCCATGAAGGCCCTTGGAGGAGTGGAAGGTAAAGGCTTCCACCATTGTTAACCTCGGCACGTGATGGGGTAGAGTGGTTAGCTCTACGCCCGGCTGCCTTTGCCCCCAGGAATTAACCTGGTACTCATTTTTGGTGTAGGCTGAGTGAACCTCAGGGCCATGTGCACCTCCGGAAGTGGAAATCTCATTTCTTAAATTTTACGACTTCCTGACGAGGATTCGAACCCACGTCCTTCCGGACAAACCGAGCACGCCTTTACCGCCTCGGCCAGGTAGCCCCTCAGACACTACCAAATACACTTTTAAAATTGACAAAATATTCATAATTTTACTTTCTCCACACTGTAGGAATCTTACCTTACTTTGAGTGTGTCTGAGTTATGATAACCAAGTATCCGAGGAGAGACAGAATGAAGGCGGAAAGTAATTTAAAGTCAATTGTGAAAATTCCACAAGCTGAGAACTTCGCTTTGCAGACAACTATTTGTTGAGAAAATAACTTCAACTCATTAATATCAGCTCGATGTAGATTCTCTGTCAGCAGCAAATTCACTAATATCCTGGCGTAGTTTGCTTCATTGACTGTTATGTGACAAGATACACATATTGCCAGAAGTTTTAGGGCGAATATGAGGTCAACGAGTAAGGTGAATGCAACTCGCAACGGATATCTGAGGTCATCTAACATGTAATTGAAGTCCTGCAGGAACATGATAAAGAGAGACACAAGGCGAAAAATCAGTAT
Source organism: Anabrus simplex (assembly GCF_040414725.1). Lineage (NCBI taxonomy): Eukaryota > Metazoa > Arthropoda > Insecta > Orthoptera > Tettigoniidae > Anabrus > Anabrus simplex. The sequence goes on from NC_090270.1 coordinate 276,746,360, forward strand.
CAAACCGAAAATTGAGGACACCGTATCACAAACGCCGCACATTACCATGTGAGCTTTGCGCAACAAGCGTATGGTCGGTGTGGGAGATTCCAAGTTGCATTCAACAGCCACCATATTGCCAGGAAGAAGACACTTAGACAAGTCACTAGTGTCTATACCAGTCAGTTTCTCTTCTAATAGTTTATTAATGATGACAAACCGCTGTCTAATGAGAAGGACTGAATTAACTGTCTGGAGAAAAATGATGAAGTATAGAGCAACAATAATCACTGTTTGAAGAACAATGTATACAGGTTCAGTTAAGATATACAGCCAGGTTACTGATAAGATGTATCCTCCAAGGACGAAGGGTAGTTGCACGAATAAGGACCTCTTGCTACGACGATACAGAATATTCCTATCCTCCACAAGGGCACAGTCTATGTTTGAGATCTGTTTAAAGAAGAGTGCGAATCGTGGAGCATTCACTGTGGCATTTAGTATCACCGCCATGATGACTGTGAAAGTTTCCGTAAGATACGAGGAGAAGAGTAGGAAGGTACCTGTGTCGAACCGTGTGGATCGTTCGTCAGTAAGGAAAATACGTACTTGAAGTACGACGAGTGATATAAGCATCAACGAAGAGAGCACAAGTCCACAAAGAGACCTCCGTAGACCCACAGAGGGGTAGAAGTTGTAAGGTGCCAGACCTAAAAGGAACGAGATCTGAAAGAGTGGGGAAGTGGAATGAAGTAGGTCCGAGTCGCACATTCTGACTTTTTTTAGACACTGTCGCGGAACAAGAGATTCTTAAGGTAATAATTCGTTGTACTCAAAATGGAGGACGATGATACCAGACTTATTGTCTTTAACTCTTACCCACTGGTCCGAAGTTCAACTCCAAGTTCGTTTAAGAATCTTTTCCTGATCTGAATGTTGGGATGAGATTTACGCAGCCTCGAGTCCAAGCCACTCAGTTGAGATAGTCGTCAAGCTGAACTTATCACACTCCAACTGGCTGGGTAACACTCGTCTTTGTATGGGCGAAAGGCTTAGTTTAATACAGTTTATAATTCACTTATTAAGTGCATGTTCTCTACCAAGGGGGCATCCGATAAACTTTTAAACGACAATTCAATGGTAAACAGCTAGGTTTCTATACAAAACAATTCTTGATGCACGAATGCTTTGTTACATCCATCCTAAATAGAAATTGTGTTAACGAGTGAAGTCCTTCTTCAAAATCTTGCTTCTTACTCTACAATTGTGAGGTGTACACTCACTTGATATTTTGTACTGGAGAAAGAATATTTTTGTATGCTCTTCATATCGGGTGTGTACGTTATCAGAATCAGTACCGGTACTGAATTCAATAGAAGAACATGTACCCATTTAGAGTTTTGAGATACCTTGGGCACTTGATTTGTCTTTTACAACCCTGTAGCCGAACGTGGAGCGACGTAAGGATCCACGTAACTTTCGCGATAACGATGAACATGGAGGCTAATTTTGACTAGTGATATGTAGTGGTCATCTTGACAGTTTGTATGCAGGATTAGACATATTGTAGTGAAAGTTCATAGACGTGAACTCACTGAGGAGACAATTTCTGGAATTCAAGTTCTCCGTTAAAAACTAATATGTATTATTGCTGCCCCATTTGTCAATTAAGCTTATAGGTCCTTAAAGTGTCTCAGTGATGATGCGGTCAAAATACAGTAATTCACATCATTTAGATCGATTTTTAGAGTAAATATTCGATTATACTTGCTGTAGATCAGCCACTTCATTGAATGCAATTGAACGTTTCGAATGTTATTACTGATGATATTCGTCAGAGGTATGTATTTTATATCACAGTCAATAAAATCCGAGGTAAGTTTTAGAACAACCTCGTCCAGTTACTTCGGGAGACACACCATGTGGTTGTAAATAACGAATTTCGGTTCATGTTCACTCCTATCTGTCTGATAATTTACGTAATGTATACTAATCATTACGCGCAGCAAATTTATCAAATTCTAAACACTATATAGCAGACACTATTTTCAAAAGCTATATAACATATCACTGAATATTCTTCACATTCTCTTTTTGTAAATATCCAGATCTCTGCTTGAAACGTTCATAAACTTCATCTGACTGCTCGGTGTACAGACAACCTTTTACTCTCGAAAGACGTGCGTGCTTTTCTTAAACAAACTGTCGTAAGTGCTTTCTTCATTAGGAGGGAACAAAAAATTCAATACACTTATGGTGTTAAATATTTCTGAAATGAGGTGTTAAATTACCCGTTGTTACAACCAATTCTTTTAACACAGAGAGCGTGTAATGGAATTAGAAGCTAGTGAAAACATAATTTTACTAGAAGAGTGAGATCAATACCTCTTACACGCTGTAGCGCAAAATCAATCGGCCCACCAGGAGCATATAAAAACAAAAATAAAATAAATGCATACATTATTTACAATAATAGTAATAATAAAGTTATTTGGCTTTACGTCCCACTAACTATTTTTAATGTTTTCGGAGACATCGGGCTTCCGGAACTTAGTCCCGCAGGAGTTCTATTACGTGCCAGTAAATCTACCGACTCGAGGCTGTCGTACAGTACTTGAACACATTAAAACACCAGCGGATTGAGCCAGAATCGAATTTGCCAAGTTGGGGTTAGAAGGCCAGCGCCTCAACCATCTGAGCCCATCAGCCAGGCAATATTACTACTATTACTACTACTACCAAAACCAAACAAAACCGCATGGCACTACAGCTCTTGAAGGGCCTTGGCCTACCAAGCGAAGGCCTGCAGATTACGAGGTGTCGTGTTGTCAGCACGACGAATCCTCTTGGCCATTATTCTTCGCTTTCTAGACCGGGACCGCTATCTCACCGTCAGATAGCTCCTCAATTCTAATCACGTAGGCTGAGTGGACCTCGAACCAGCCCTCAGGTCTGGGTAAAAATCCCTGACCTGGCCGGGAATCGAACCCGGGGCTTCCGGGTAAGAGGCAGGCAAGCTACCCCTACACCACGGGGCCGGCTACTACTACTACTACTACTACTACTACTACTACTACTACTACTACTAAATATATTTCCACAAATGGCGTTCACGTCACCGAAAATACACCAGAAAATGACATAAGGGAAAATTACCGGTAAAATAGCCAATCCCCCAAATGATCATTAAATAACCCCTATAAAATTTCCAAAACAATTACGATAATAAGAGAAATCATCATCATCATCATCTGTTTACCCTCCAGGTTCGATTTTTCCCTCGGACTTAGCGAGGGATCCCACCTCTACCGCCTCAAGGGCAGTGTCCTGGAGCTTCAGACTCTTGGTCGGGGGATACAACTGGGGAGTATGACCAGTACCTCGCCCAGGCGGCCTCACCTGCTATGCTGAACAGGGGCCTTGTGGAGGGATGGAAAGATTGGAAGGGATAGGCAAGGAAGAGGGAAGGAAGCGGCCGTGGCCTCAAGTTAGGTACCATCCCGGCATTCGCCTGGAGGAGAAGTGGGAAACCACGGAAAACCACTTCCAGGATGGCTGAGGTGGGAATCGAACCCACCTCTACTCAGTTGACCTCCCGAGGCTGAGTGGACCCCGTTCCAGCCCTCGTACCACTTTTCAAATTTCGTGGCAAAGCCGGGAATCGAACCCGGGCCTCCGGGGGTGGCAGCTAATCACGCTAAGCACTACACCACAGAGGCGGACAATAAGAGAAATATTAGTAATAACTATTATAATAAAATAATATCAATATCGAAACTGAAAGTAAAATTCAAAGTAGTGGTTGATTTCACCGAAGCATTACGTAAATGAAAGATACCGTAAAAGTAGCCAGCTGGCCTCGCGCCAATGACAGAGCGTTGCACCGTAGAGTATTGCTTGTTAGACGGGCAAGGAGGGAGGACGCACCACTGAGCACTGAGCACAGGTTAATATTCTGAGTTAATTGTATTCAGTTGACTGTGCGAGTTATCGACCTTGACTGAAGTGTGTTCAGCAGTCGTGTGATTTTGCGAGTCATCGGACTTGTCTGGAGTCGAACCAGGTGGACAGCAGTCGTATGTTGTGATAGCCAAAGTTCGTCTGTTCGAACCTTGTCTGTGAGGAGCTGCTGTGTGAAGTGACTGCGCGTGCGGAGGCAAGTAAACGTTGAGGTCCATTAATCAAGATTACCGAAGGGTCGCCCGTTCCAGGTAAGTACTGCCCAGCAAAAAATCTGCTTTGAGGACTGAAGATTTTTGTAAAGAGCCATTAATTAGAGAACTGTCATCATTTTAGTGTAATTGTGAGTGTGTGTATGTATGTATTAACTGGGTCATCCTAAATTATATATGATCCATGAAGCAGACACTGTTTTATTTGTAACACCAAGCATTGTCTACTCTTTGAGTAAGCAAAGAATTCCACAAAAACTATATTTTAAATAAAATAGAGTTTGACATGCGACAAAATCCCTCTAAGAATGTTTATGCAAGATTTCGTGAAATTCTGTTCAGTGGTTTAGACGTGATTTCGTTTCGGAAGGCAGATAGACGTCTTTTCATTTTATGTAATTACTGTATAGATATGATAATTCTCCATTTCTTCACACAAGTTAAATGATCTTAATTTTTTTTTTGCAAGTTGCTTTACGTCGCACCGACACAGATAGGTCTGATGGCGACGATGGGACAGGAAAGGGCTATGAGTGGGAAGGAAGCGGCCGTGGCCTTATTTAAGGTACAGACCCAGCATATGCTTGGCGTGAAAGTGGGAAAAATCTGAAAACCATCTTCAGGGCTGCCCACAGTGGGAATCGAAGCAACTGTCTCCCGAATACTGGATACTAGCAGCTATCGATAGTTTAACGTTGTTGGTTTCTCGTCCCACAAGCTACTTTCGCGGTTTTCGGCGACGGCGATGTGCCGGAAGTTTGTCGCGCAGCAGGTCTTTAACGTGGCGTTAAATCTACCGACACGAGGGTGACGTATTTGAGCAGCTTCATTTACCATTGGACTGAGCTGGGATCGAACACATCTTGAGCTTAGAAAGCCAGCGCTGTACTGTCCGAGTTACCCGGCCCGACTAAACTATATCGGACGTACTTTTCTTCTAGTTAAAAGAATATCTTACAACAATATTTCCAATATGACTAACTATAATAAAGTGTTTTGACTATACCTGAAATATAATCACGGATTGGGTCATGTAGCTATCAGCGTGCATTCTGAAGATGGTTTGAGCTCCACTGGGCAGCCTGAAGATGGTTTTGCATGGTTTTCAATCTTCACACCAGGTGAATGCTGGGGCTGTACCTTAATTAAGATCATCGCATCTTCCTTCCTACTCCTAGCCCTTTCCTATCCCATCGTCTCCCTAAGGCCCATCTGCGTCGGTGCGCCGTAAAGCAAATTGTAAGTTCCTATATTGTTACCAATAAAACACCGCCCTTTTAATTGCTCTAATTTATTTTCGGATGACTCAGTAAATGCACAAACATACTGTGTATATAAACGTGCACAATTCTATTCAACTCTGAATGACCACAATCACTAATAAGGTCTATTTACAAGTCTCCGCTCTGTACACATACCAGGGAGTCCCGACACGTTGGAACTACATGCCTATAATCCTATTCACAGGCTCGCCTTATATTCACATCTGAAAGTTCAGTCATCATGCACAGCAACTGCGTGCAGACAGCTAGATTTGAACGCAGTGTTACTCGCCACCTAACATACGATTGCTGTTCCTTGGTTCGATTCCAGTGATTTACACAGTCACATGCAGTGAAAAACTAAACAGCAACAGTTCAACAGTGCTACACAGCAGGACAGGACTCACAAGCCGACCATCAACGCTGCTTCATTTACACTCGCGATAGTTGTTCCGTCCACCGACTCTACGATGATGCTCTGAAACTTGAAACTCAGACGCCACAACAACCACAACTCATCGTTCAGACCACAGTGGGACACTAGCGACAACCAACACCTCTGTCGCCCTCAGCCCAGCCACCGAACCCCAACACACTGAGTCTCACACTGAGTCCACACAGTGAATCTAACACTGACTCTGAGTCCAACACTGATCCACCATGGAGTCAAACACTGACTGGCTATCTGTCCGCGGCTAGTCTCCCTTTTTATAGCTCGGGTGATGTGTACCAGAATATTCGCGACGTGATTAGAGACGGAACATTCTCGTTACATCTCCCAGAAAAGGCAGCTGGGCGATCTCCGATCATGTGATACACTAGCCCCTTCTAGGTAGTACCGATAGGGGATACCACCCAGGGCTTGCACATCTATACTAATATTATAAAGAGGAAAAATTTGTATATTTGTTTGTTACGGATAGACTCAAAAACTACTGAAACAATTTTAAAAGTTACTTCAGCTATAGAAAGCTACATTGCCAATGAGTAACATGGGCTGTATTTCATTTTCAAAACAATTCGAGTAGGGTGGGGAGAAATTAAAAACATACTAGGCTAATATGGGCTAAATATCGAATTTGTCGTACAAGGACGAGACAAAGCTCAATTTAAGCCCCTTGATGCAAAGAACAAACTTCGGTAAGTCCTACGGGTCCGAAAACCATGTTTTAAGGCCCTAAAACCAACCCTTATGGAGATATTGGTACCACACTACCCCTGCTCTACGAATTGGATAGAGAAATGAACTGCCGTAACCATGGCAACATCAGCTCCAATATGCTTACAGCAGCGAGATTATCTGCAATATATCACAAAAACCTAACATTTACAGACATGAAAACTGGTTTTTGGAATCTCATTTAAAAATAAAAGAACACACATTTTGGTTTTCAGAAATCCACTTAAGGGGTGAGGGGTGGGGGGTGAAAAGAAGTGAGGAAGGAGTTGAATTCTCTTTATGAGGATACTTATATCTCAAAAACTGAGATGTTACAGACGTGATTTTAGGGATTTTCAGATAATGTCTTAGTGCAGTACCGAGGAACAAATTAATTTTTATCAACTTACCAAATCCTCGCGAGCGAAGCCGTGGGTAACAGCTGGTAACAATACATAATCCGTCAAATTTCAATTTCCAGTATTTAGTAAAATGAGTAGGGTTTCGTAAAGATTTTGATATAGGCCCTACACCTGTCTGCGACACACGAATTCTATCAGTTTTCCAAATATCTTCTTTAAATAGAGATTTGGTGTTAATTCTTATTTCCATCTAATATGTTCCTAATAAAACAGACGTCGCCAACAGTGTTATGCCGTTGTAAAATTAATTCGTTCCTGTTATTTTGTATGAACAAGACAGACTGTTGTAAGTAGTCTGGTAACTCCAAAGAGAGTACGCTGTATTATCCTTGATAACAGACAGCACAGCTTGGTAACAACGACACTCTTAGTAACACAGAATACACTACATTGTATTGTTCTTAGTAACCAACAGCACACCCAGGTAGCAGCACAGACACTACAGTGTATCATTCTTGGTAACAGACAACACAGCTTGTTAACAACAAATACACTACAGTTAGCTTATTTATTTATTTATTTATTTATTTATTTATTTGATATTTAATTATTTTGTTTGTTTATTTCTGTATATAAGGGGGCTCAGGCTTTGAGGCCTCCTATTATACCGAACCATAGAATTATGCATCTAAATCAGTAATTTTACTACGGACAACACAGCTTGAAGAACAAAGTATTGTTCTTAACAACGGAAAACACAGCGTGATCAATGAATACATTATAGTATATCGTTCGTTCCAGGTAACAAAAAGCACAGGTTTGTAGCAACAATGACACGATAGTGTATTTTTCTGAGTAATCACAGTTACCAAGGACGATCCGTTAAGTAGTAAAATTAACATTAAATTTAATTCAATTTATAATTAACATAAAATTAAGAAGAAATGTACACTGAGTGGTCAAAAGTCATGAGAAGATACTGAATCTGAAGTTAATAAGTAGTTGTTCCTCCGCGAGCCCTCAAAATGGCAGCATTACTGCGAGGCGTCGACTCTACAAGGTGTTTGAATCGTTCTGGAGGGGTCTGGATCCAAGCATGTTGCAATGCTAGCCACAATTGGTCTTGTGTAGTTGGCGCGGGGTTCATGGAGCGTACACCAACATCGACAGCATCGCATAAACACTCGACTGGATTACGATTGCGGGAGCTGGAGGGCCAATCTATGGTGGCAACTTCACGGGAGTGCTCCTAAAACCACCTGCGTGCCATGGCGCATTGTCCTGTTGAAACATGGCATCTCCATCATGGTACTCTGGGTCAGAAAAGGATGAAGATGGTGTAAAAGAATATCCACATAACGTGCACCTGTCAGCACTTCCTGCAGCCGGACAATGGGACCTAATTGCGACCATGAGAACACCGCCCAGACCAGAACTGAGTCACCTCCCGCCTGGACTCAACCTTGTTGACACGCAGTATCCCTAGCTTCATGGGGCTTACGCCACTCTCTCAGGCGCACATCAGCTCGATACAACTAGAACTGGGATTCACCGGACCATACTACATGTCGCCACTGTTCCATGGTCTGTTGCCGATGTTCGCGGGCCCATGCACGTCGTTGAGCTCTGTGTCGAGGAGGTGTTAAGCAGGGAGCACACTACTTCCGTTCCGTTCAGTTCAGTTGACCTTGGATATTTGGTTCACGTGCAATCAAATGTCCAGCCGCCTACTGCTTCAGTTCCGCACGCTTCAGCATTTCTCCCCCACCATCCGTTCAGTCGAGCTTGCCCTCACAAGCAAAGTTGACGGAAGACGGAAGGTAGACCCCACCTCGCGAGCCTCTGGCGAAGTGTTTTATTTGAGTTCAATGAGTATGATCAATGAAGAACTGCTGACTGAAGTTGTAAAAGACATCCTGATATCATGATATGGCAAGGAGAAGATCAAGTCAATCGGCAAGAAGTGATAATGATGCAGCAACTCTGTCCTCTGTGGCCAAGGAGTTGGACAATTTCTTAAATGACAAATATGCAAAAGCGGATAGAAAGCCCGCGGATTGGCGACAAAAAGTTTTATGAAACCGTGCAATAAACAGTTAGATATTTTAGTCCTCTGCTACAAATTGAATTTAAATCTAAAATAATTACTCTAGTGACTCAATATGACAGACTATACACTGACTTGTAGTATTACACAATTCTAATTACTTTGACCAAGTAGTATTGTTAAATAAAATATGAAAGGGAATCAATAGTTACTTCATTGTTACTGCTAGTCGCTCAAAAGGTGAAAATGGTTTTCTGAAATTTGATGTTTTTAAAAACTTGAGAGAGTAATATTCTGAAATATTTAAAGAAGTTGTGCTCATCAAGTCCGGAAAGTGAAGGTAATATTTCATGTATACAAAATCTTCTCTCTTCTTCTTCTTCTTCTTCTTCGCAGTCTATAATTTCTCTCGGACAAAGAGCTCGACATTACTACAGGTGCTATTCCAAGCCAGGTTCACTGACAGATTCCGAAAGAGACGGAAGGTATGTGCGGCAGACGAACTGATGCGAACTGATATGCGGGAAACTGAACTGAACTGAACCGAGCGGGACGGATGCTATGTGCTCCCTGCTTTAGCAAATGGACACGAGTTGGTCGTCGGCTGGTGAAGCCTATGTGGTGCAGTTGCCTCATTACAGTCGTGTCAGAAATGGGTTCCTGACTTTCAACATACAACTGGGTGATGATCTCACTCACAGTAGCCCGTGGAGCGCCCAGTATGGTTCTGCGGATGCGACGTGATGTTCGCTCGTTGAACACCTGTGGTTTTCCTGTGCGGTGGTTTACGCGGCTGGTAACATTCTCTCTGCGATATTGAAGATCCACCCTCCGGAATGATATGACCCAAGCGCCGTGCGTCGATGATCACGCCACGTTCAAAGTCGGTTAACTTGCGACGTGTTGCCATCATCGCGACATGGTGTCTGTGACAGACTGCTCAGCTACGCCGCAGATAGCCGCAACGCTCAGGGAGCAAACACGGCACATTTTCTAAAGGGACATTCCTTCCCGTGATTTTTGGCCAGTCAGTGTATTTGTAATAGCTACAAAATACATAACACATGAAACTGCTTAATTTCTTTCAACTCGCCCCGTGACACAACATACCCTTCCATCCATTTCAGGACATACAAATAAAGATTTGAATCATTACAAACTTTTAAATGTAAATCTAAACCATCAGGTTGAACTGAAATTGAAATTAACATAAAGGTTAACGTTGAAATTATTAAAATGAACGCAACTGACCAAGATCTGGTGTTAACAGCAGCCTAGGTATGGAAAGGAGTGTTCACAGTCGTCGAGAGAGGAGTTGCTATGTCCGGATGACAGGTGAAAATATCATGATGTTGAGTACTAATTGCCGCATTTTAAGTGGGCCTCCCCGTTTGTGGTTTGTCTTGATCAACTGAAAGCCTTCACGACATGTGTAGGTGACCTCGATACTCGTAAGTACTCACTGGCTACAGCATCGGATCACTGAGACGTCTGAATTTACCATATGGCTGGCAATTGTACGATAAGGGCACTAGACCTCACGGTGATCCACAATGCGCTTCCATCCAAGTCCATCAAGTTGTGAGAATTCTGTATTAGAGACTTCCTTTCACTTATTTGACTGTCTGATGCTCCACACATGTACGATAACACAATTGCTATAACCGTGGAGGTAGAACTAATTCTCACTGGATCTTCTATTCATTTACACTAGGGTTCGAAATCAGAAATGGTGGGGTGGAGAAGGGTCATAGAGCTTAAGTACCAGTATTTATTTCAGACAGTGTCCGTTGAGAGAAGTAGGTAAATTAGCCCCTCCCCAAGAAAAATGTACATTTTAAGTATTTTTGTTTGAATTATGTACTTATAAAAAGAATGATAAACAATGGAAAGTCATTCCTCTGTTTCAGGTGGACTTGCCAGAGTGAAACGTAAAAAATAGGCTGCATATGCGAAGTTGCCACCACTTCGTTGCTTTATTGAATGAGGTCTGGCAGTCATTCTATTATTCCTATATTATGTGTATTATTGCTAAAGTTTTTATGAAAATATGCACAATAATATATGTGTTCTACATTTTCCTCATTATTTTATAATGAAATAATCCCCCCGGGCTTTTATAGTGGGGGGAGTTTGATGGAACCATTGAGATAAAACCATTATTGACGGGGGTGGGGGACCTCCCTTCTCCCCCGCGATTTCGCACCCTGATTTACCCACTTATCGATCGTATTCAGGTATTGAGCCACTTCCTATGAGGGATTTGCATTTCTCCTTTAATCAGTGATTGTATTGTTATGATTTAATTCAACAGTTTGCAGACAGTAAGAGTATAGAACAGCTGAGGAAATATAAATACTCAGATATCACTAATTACATTCAGAACTGACTGTATTCCCCACATTGTAGGAATCTCATCTTAATTTGAATTTATCTGGATTATAATAACCAAATATCCAAAGATAGACAGTGTGAAGGCGGAGAGAAATTTCAAATCAATAGTGAAAAATCCACAAGCAGTGAACTGCGGTTTGGAGGATACTAGTTGCTGGGAAAATAACTTCAAATCTTTGATATCAGCTCGATGTAGATTTTCTGTCAGTAGCAGATTTACTAACATCTTGGTGTATTTTGCTTCATTGACTGCCATGTGGCAAGATGAACACATGATCAGAAGTTTTAGGGCGAATATCAGATCAGTGGTTACGACGAAAGCAACATGAAGTGGATCTTTGAGGTTATTCAGCAAGTAATAAAAGTCCTGCAGGAACATAATGAAGAGGAATACGAACCGAAGTAAAAGCAAGAAACCGAAAATTGACGACACCGTGTCACAAGCACCACACATTGTCAAGTGAGCTTTCCGTAACAAGAGTATTGTCGGTGAAGGAGAATCCAAGTGGCGTTCACCATCCACTGTCTTGACAAGAATAACATGCTTCAAAAAGTCGTTGGTGTCTCTACCATCCAGTTTCCTCTGTAAGAGTTTATTAATGAGGAGAAAACGCTGTCTGATAATAAATACTACGTTAACAAACTGGAGAAAAATAGTGAAGTACACAGCAAAAGCAATCGTAGCTTGAAGAGCAATACATATACTTGTGAAATACATCCCGATCATTGGTAGGATGCATCCAACAATGGCGAGTGGTAGCTGTACAAACAAGAACTTTCTATTACTGCGATATAGATGACTTCTATCCTCCACAAGGGCACAATCTATGTTAGAAATCCGTTTGAATAAGAGCGCAAATCTTGGTGCGTTCACTGTCGCATTAATAATTGCTACCAGGGTGATTATGAAATGTTCTAAAAGGTAGAAGTATAGGAGCGGGAGGGTAATCCTCCGATACAAATAGAACAACGTGGACCCTTCATTGATGGAGATAAGGCGAATTTGAAGCATGGCAATTGCTATGAGTACCAGCGCAGAGATCACAAGTCCACAAGGTGACCTGCGTAGACCCGCAGAGGGACAGAAGCTGTAAGGCGCCAAGCCTAAAAAGAAAGAGATCTGGAATAGCGGAGAAGTAGAACGTAGGAGTTCGGAGTCACACATTTTGATTTGTGATGTCTCTGAGATCTTATATTCGTTTGGTAAAGGGAAGTGTACATTAAACTTTACAGTGAAAAAGAAATGTTGATTCCCATTCTACAGACAGGTTTTTACATCATAATTTAATGGTGGGTAAATGATTTATTATATGTGCCCTAAATAGTAATAATGAACTTTGATCAGTGTTATGTATAATTCTACTTAACTAACTCGGCAGTTACACAATACCCAAAGGCAATATCATTTCGCTTCATTCGGCATTGTGCACTACAGAAAGAATATTTTTTACTATCTTTACATTGGAAGTGTACCTTAATAAAATCAGAATATCCGAAGGAAGGCTATGTACCCAGTTCCAGCCTTAGCATGCCCTGGTTATTCTCTTTGTCTCTTGCAAGCCAGTAACCAAACGTGTTGTGACGTAAAGACCCAAGTAATCTTCACAGTGACAATTAAATAGGCAGCTGATTTTTTACTTTTGATTTGCAGCAGTCACTTTAAAAGTTCGTATGCAGGGAATTAGAAATGTTATAGTTATAAGTTCATTAAATTTGAAATGTAAATTTTTAGCCTTCCCTGAGAATGAAGTAATTTACTGAATTCACGTTATCCGTTTAAAACCAACTTCCTTCATTACTGCTTCGTTTGTTAAGCAAGTTTATAAGTCACACATTTGTCTCAGTAGAAAGTGACGATACCTTGAAAATAATTCACTTCTCTTTAATCACTGCCAACGGCCGCAGCCGTGTTGAAACACCGGATCCCGTGAGATCTCCGAAGCTAAGCAACATTGGGCGTGGTCAGGAGTTGGATGGGTTGCCACGCGCTGTTGGCGGGGGGTAAGGGAATGGAGGAGCGGAAAGGAACTGGCCACCCTACCGCACGTAAACTCCGGCTCAGGAAAACCTCTGCGGAGGTTCGGACCTGCCTTCGGGCAGAATAACCCTTACCTTTTAATCACTGTTCGGAGTAAAGTGTCTTAGGATTCTCAGTGTTGATAGAACGTCTTCATGAATTCAATTGCACGTTTTGAATGTTATTACTCGTCTGAGCAATATATTTTATTTCACACTCATTTACTTCCGACACTTCGGGAGCCACTTAATTTTGGTGTAAATTCCGCTCCGATGTACTCCAAGAATTCTCTTGATGTTAACACCTTTACTTGTACGTACCTGATAATTTGAAAGTGGGATATCTACTAATTTACGTAGCTGTGTACTAATGGTGTGCACAAGAACTTTATGAAATTATAGACGTTAAATCTGCAGACTGAAGTTGCAAAGACTCTGCATCGCATCACTGTTGTTCACTTTGAGTTTATGCAGGTAGACACAAATATTTAGGTCCGCTTGCAGTGTTCATCAGTTTAATTAAATACGTTGGTGTACGACGGTCTTTCTCAAACTTGAAATATAAGGGTACCGAAATGAAAATAAGTGCTGGAAATGTCACTTCTTTAGAAGAACAAATATTTTCAACACACTAAGGATGTTAAAGCTTTCTGACAGCTTGTGTTTTGTATTGTATTAATACTTTTAGAATTTCTGATGCAATAACCAATCCTTTTAATCCAACAAACAAGCATTTAATGGGATTAAAGAAAAATGAATAATGTAATCTATTATAATTTCATCACAAGAATGGAATCAATACTACTTACATTATCATCATATTTTCTTATCCACGATAATACTGTTCCGATTTATATGGAAATAACTATCGCTTTTAATCTAAGCATTTAAATGCAGAAATCCATTAAACTTTCATTAGCAGAATGTTGTTCGGCTCCACGACTAAATAATTATCATGCTGGCCACTGGCCCAAGGGTTCCCGGGTTCGATTCCTGGCCAGGTCGGCGATTTTAACTTCCGTGTACAGTGGAAGCGCTACTTGATCTATGTGCCATAAAGTAATTTTGTGTAAAGGGATAAAAACAGTATACTAGTGAGGAAAAATACATGTTTAAAGTTATTCGCCAGTGATAGCATTGGAAAACATATGCATTAATATTATCCAAAGCATAATAGTTTCAATTCAATTAACAAAACTGGAAGATAAGTTATAAAAACGAGAAATATGTTAATGATCTAAGTCCATCCAGTTATTTACTGCTAATTGAACTAACTGCATGGGGTGTTGAATATTAAACACTCAACATATCTTATTTTTCTGATCGATGAACTCAAGTATAGCTCGAATGTATTTTTTTGTTTTCAGTAATGTGTTTAGGTAAGCTGTCAAGTTGAGCCGACACATCATTTTTAAACACAGCATTTTCTCATTCCACTATGTCACTGAAGCTGTTCTTTTCGTACATAACCAAACCAGGATTATCTTTGGTCACTCTCAGGCACGACACTTGAGTAAAAGTAACTGTGTCAATGTATATTGTTGGTGCTTTGTCAAAATCTCAAAACTATCTACTCGTATCTAATACCAGATATGGTTTTGCTCAAGGATCATATAAGAGAAATAGATCCGTCACTCCTGTATAATAAAGTTGGCTGAGAAAACAGGTCATGGAAGCTACAGTGGCCACTTTCTCTCTGCCAACATAAGGAAATAAATCCCACGATAGTACCTTGTAGTAAACACGATGGTGATAGTTGTTACTTTGTTAAAATTTTAATTGTGATAGAGATAATGATTGTATTTCGGTAGGAAAGTTGTATCTAAAGCTTCTCTCGGTGTCTTTTACTTGAAAAGTAAATTGCAATTACCGTATTTGTATGTTGGCAATACTGTTATAACACTAGCTTGTATCGTTGTTTCACCGTTGGCAAATGTAAATTTACATCTATTAAGTGATAAATGCAACATTGATTACTAAAAATGTTAATGCAATTCATATAAAACCCCAAACGCCCATTCTTGCCTAAATCACGATCTAACATAACCTCATTCTTTCGTTCGTTGAAACCTTCCCACGACTTTTATGTATGGGAATGGAAAACAAGAGAAGGAAAGGATGAAAGTAAAACACAGCATAATGCACACAGTTTATATTTTGAATTTATTTATTCCAAACAGCAGGTAAGAAGCACAATCACAAAGACGTTTACTCGCAACAGCTAGGTAGTTCAATGTGAAGTACGTTCATGATCATAACACTATTTATTTACACTAAGAACGCGCATAATTATAATTTCACGCCATACTCTCAAAAAACTGGATCAAAAATCTCGTTCAATGCGAAAGAATCTCAACAAATTTTCGTCTAACAAGCACTATTACATACCGTACGACCAAGGTCCCTTCGCGCGCAACGATAACGGTGTTGTGTTTTGAATTTGCTGTACCACGCAACTGAATGTGTTATGCCAACATCTGCCTTCTAAATTAACCCTCTAAAAGGGAATTTTAGTTTTCATTAGTTGGCGGAGATCGATTGGCCCATCTCAGAACTGCTTCGGACGCTTCCTATGAAGTGTCACCCCCCTGGTCTTGCTGTAGATATACCATCTTAACATCGTTTAGTGCTTGCATTTTCGAACGCTTTGCACGTGTGAGAGCAAACACTCTGTGACGAAGAAAATCTGTGGCCAGACAAAAGGAATTTGTGTTCAAGAGTGTTCCAGTAGCTTCAGGAAAAATGTACAGAGACAGAAGCATCCTGTTTTTTTATGTCTTGAACAATTGTCACTCCATACAAAAAATTCTTCTTGTAAGTTGTGAGTAATCCCATGTTTGTGGCTTGTGACATACACGATGCCACTACTGGTACTTAGATCATATCCGCATCCGCTCCGCATCCGCACTTCCTTCATCCGCATCCGCGAATGGTTATCCGCATCCGTATAATGGTTATTCACTGATATTTAAATATTCAACTACGGTATAATACACCCAAGATATTCAAACGTATAGATCTGTTAATATAATACAATAGGTCTGATACCTGGCACCAGAATCCCTACAGTCACAGGTTCATGAGGAACTTTCTCTTGCGGCAACTACCGACGCATTAACCTTTGTTCATTACTTCCATTAACTGAAGACAGGAGACAACTAGGCTTAGGTCAGATTTTCGGCTTTATGGTCTCAATGCTCGGTATATATCATTATTCTCCCATACCAGTGTCACGGGTCGCCTAACGACAAGCAAAAACGAGAGTAGGCCTATACATGAGTGAAAATCAATAAACGTCATTATTTAGAAATTATCAGGAAATTATCCGCACTGCCATAGAGTTTGTATCCGCCAAGACACTAACTTCGCGGATATCCGGATAGTAAGATGCCCTTCTAGATACTATTTTCCCTCCTCCTCGCCTTCTTTTCAACAGCGTAACGTTACGGAGGTCAGCTTAATCCCTCTTCCTCCACCTTACAATGGAGGTCAGCTTAATCACTCCTCCTCCTTACAGTTAGCTAAATCCCTCCACCTCCTCCTTACAGTCTTACGAACAGATGGCCTTTCCCTCGGAAGAAGCCTAACTACACCGTTGCTAAGGCTTTACGCCTCTATCCGACGCGTAACTTCCCTTCCTGAACAAGATAAAACATGTTATTATAGAGGACTGGAAATGATGTGTACTCTACTAAGAGCATCAGTTTTTTGTGTGTGTTTAGAACATAGTCTGTTGTTATCTTACAGTAAAGAGATTGGAATAGCCAACATACATTCCTATCTTGTTCTAAAGAGAAAAAATATTTTGATAGGAGGAAGGCGCGCAGAGAGAAATTGACATGCAGGCAAATGATGATTTCATGAAATAAAACTACCTCTCTCTTCTTATTTTCACGAATATAACATCACCTTTTTAATGATGCGAACAGAATAAAAATTATGAATCGAACTGTGATCTTCCTCTGTTTAGCATTAGAATAATACATGCATCACATGGATTTCGAACCCTGTTCACTCAGTTTATCGTCAGAATAAAGAAAATCTCTAATACATGGAATCTCACTGGATTAATGCAAGAATAAAAATACCTCACTCCTTATTTTGTATGCTGTCTAAACAGTTACTGTAAAAGAATTACACACATGGAATAGAACACTGAAACTCTCTGATGTGTAAGATAACAACAGTCTATACATGATAACAAACGCACTTCTTCAATAATTATATACGCACACAACACTCTATATCGTAAAACTGAACACACACACAAAAACATGAAATTGATTGTAGGACAAGCAAATGATGTGAGGTAGCCCCTTGCACACATTACTACGCGCAAATACACACTTCATTTAGTAACTACATTTTGATTACCTGAGGAAGGCGCTGTAAGCACTGTAAGGTTAGCAAAAAGGCTTTATGTCCCTATCCAACAAACAAATAACTATGAACATCGTCCTTTCGCTGCGGAGAGAATTTTTACACACACACACACACACACACACACACACACACACACACACACACACACACACACACACAGAATAGTATATACTTACTCTGTTACGCTAGATGGCGCTCTCCTTCTTGATGATACTTTGCATCTTCTGCTGGCCTCACGAACTAGTGCATAGTAAATGCTTGCGACAGAATCTTCCGTCGATATTCGTTTGGAATTCAAAATATTCCGGCAAACACAACAGCCTATACTTACCATCTTTTAACGATATTGTTACAAGACAATCAAGACAATCCCGGGAATCGAACACGTGAACACTAGCTCACTTAGTTGTGCTACCACAACGCTGTAATAATTGACAGGAGGGCTGTGTGTAGGAATCGAACCTGACCTTACGAACTGCCGATACCGCGTTGCTCGTCGGATAGAGACGTAAAGCCTTAGCAACGGTGTAGTTAGGCTTTCTCCGAGGGGGAGGCATGTGTTTGTAAAACTGTAAGGAGGAGGAGGAGGAGGGATTAAGCTGACCTCCGCTGTAAGGAGGAAGAGGAAGAGGAGGGATTAAGCAGACCTCTGTAACGTTACGCTGTCGAGAGGAGGAGGAGGAGGAGGAGGAGGGGAGGGGAAATTGTGTCGAGAAGGACATCTTACTATAAAAGTACAGCCCAGTAAGGTAAGACCCCTTCAGGATAGTGCCAGGGAAGGGACATGTCGAGAAGAGCAGTTACCATTAAACCTCTGACATTAGGCCCCCTCCAAGATGATGTGGGGAAGGGCAGCTAGTCTTAAAACTATAATCTTCTGAGGTTGGCCCTCCTCTAAGATGGTGTTGGCGAAGGGAGATATCGAGAAAGGCAGCTAGCCTTAATCCAGCCCCCCTCTAAGATAGTGTCATGTCGAGAAGGGCAGTTTGCTTTGAAACTATAATCCTTTCTCCAAGATGGTGTCGGGAAGGGTCATGTAGAGAAGGGCAGCTTGCATTAAAACTCTACAATTAGGCCCCCTGGCTATGTCCTGTTAGCGCTCGTTCAATTTTTCAAAAATTCCGCAGCGTGGTTAAGTCCCGTCACGATAATTTAAATTCAGCGCTCCTACGTGGTTAAGGTAGCAGCAGTAAAGACAGGACCTGTCAAGATGGCAGCAGTGAGGTTAGCCACGTTTCACTTGTTCAACAAGTCAGCTGTCACTTTTTCAAATTCCGTGCTCCCCACATGGTTAAGATGGTAGCAGCGAGATTAGCCGCTGTTACGATGGTAGCAGTAAGGATAGCCACGTTCACTAGTTTAAATTCCGCGCCCAAGTGTTTAAAGTTAGCAGCTGTCATCTCGACAGATGTTAAAAAGCAGGTGGATTTTAAATTCCGCGCCCCCTACGTTGTTAAGACGGCAACAATGAGGTTAGGCCCTGTAAATATTGCAGCAGTGAGGTTAGTGACGTTCACTTGTTTAAATTCCGCGCTCACGTGGTTAGGACCTCTCATCTTGTCAGTTGTCAAAAAGCACGTGGATTTTAAATTCCGCGCCCCCTACGTTGGTAAGATGGCAACAATGAGGTTAGGCTCTGTCAAGATTGCAGCAGTGAGGTTAGCAATGTGCGCTTGTCCTCAAAAGTGAGGTGGCTTTGTTTACAAACAATGTGACGTCACGGTCAAGTGGTCATGACATCATGGGGTCAATGACTTTGGCCGGGGTCAATGGCATCAGGTGCTGACTCAGCAGAAAAATGCTGACGCCATGCCTCTGAACCCGCCTAGCCCATACTACTGATACATAATACCGGCGGGGTTGGAAAAGAACAAGATATGACCAAGTGAGCTTGGATAGGATGTATGAAAGTGAGGTGCCTGGCACAATAATTGGAAGCGATGCCAGGACTCAGCTATGGGCCCTGCGGTCACCAACTCACACCGTTAAGACGCCCTTGGTCACCTGTTACTTGTCTCTTACGACAGGCAGGGGATACAGTGGGTATTATTTTACAGCTCCCACCCGCATGCGGATCGGTTTCTTTCAGTCCTCCCTGATTTTATTATTATAAATGAATTACTCAGGGACTGTATGACAGCGCAACTATTTAGCTCGGTCAGAGGTTCTGTTTAAATTAAACCAAGTTGTAGGCCTAGGAGTAGTTTCATTTTGATGGAGATCATTTATCATTTCTTCTATTTTTAATTTTTTAATTTTTGGATCGAAGTAGGTGGTTTAGAATTCAGGCGAGTGCACTACTAATCGAATTATGATACAGTATCTGAATGATTGTGCATTGCCTTAGCAAATATTCTCCAAGCAGCTTCAGGTTCACCGATCTCGATAGCTGCAGTCGTTTTTAAGTGCGGCCATTATCCACTATTCGGGAGATAGTGGGATCGAACCCCACTGTCGGCAGCCCTGAATATGGTTTTCCATGGTTTTCCATTTTCACACCAGGCAAATGCTGGGGCTGTACCTTAATTAATGCCACGGCCGCTTCCTTCCCACTCCTAGCCATTTCCTGTCCCATCGTCGCCATATGACCTATCTGTGTCGGTGCGACGTAAAGCAACTTGTTGTAAAGCTTCAGGTTCACTGACATATCTAGCATTAACATATTGCTTCATCTTATCGTATTCGGCATTTTCTACATTGATATAGTGGATGCCTTTATAAATATACCTAGGTAAGTTACTTTGCCGGCCCCGTGGTGTAGGGGTAGCGTGCCTGCCTCTTACCCGGACGCCCCGGGCTCGATTTCCGGCCAGGTCAGGGACTTTTACCTGGACCTGAGGGCTGGTTCGAGGTCTACTCAGCCTACGTGATTAGAATTGAGGAGCTATCTGACGGTGAGATAGCGGCTCCGGTCTAGAAAACCAAGAATAACGGCCGAGAGGATCCGTCGTGCTGACCACACGACACCTCGTAATCTGCAGGGCTTCGGGCTGAGCAGCGGTCGCTTGGTAGACCAAGGCCCTTCAAGGGCTGTAGTACCATGGGGTTTGAAGTAAGTTATTTACACTTTGAACAATTGCACAACTTCGGTATTTACGTGGCAGTTATATTTAATAGTCAATACCAGGTTGTACGAGACTATCCAATGGTCATCAACCCGGTTTTTTCGAATCAAAACCGTTTCGCCACCGTCAAGTCTGTCGTAGCGTGGATAGCTACCAAATTAAACACTATTTCGGTCTGAAAATATTTTTAGAAAATTTGCCTTCTTTAATGCAAGGGGATTTAGAATACACGCTAAGCGATGGATTAGAAGATTTTCTGTTTCGTCGGGAATTTTCGCCAAGACTATTCTGTGGTCGACTTCCTTGTTTCTCAACGATAAACAGCATGTGAGCGTGAGAAAAACTTAACTTCCAAAATTCTCTAACAAGAATTTTCGCAATAGCTTTACCAAATATTGTTCTCATAAATGACGTCTAATATTGGTTTTAATTTACTAGCAAGATTGTTCCTTATTTCTCTATACTGTGGATTACGTGTCCTTGTAGTAAAGAAATCAAGTTTACCGAGTTTTTGAAGGATAACCATTGCGTCTTGTTAATGCTGCTGTGTATTGCGAGTACTACTAATGAAAGGTGATGACAAGATTATAGTCTTTCATGCGAGCAAACCACTTTCTTTCGCTTTGAATTTAAATGATCCATCAAGCCCTGATAACTCTCAGCATGTGACGGTCTATGGTGTCTCGAATCTAATGTAAACGATCTGACTGTATGTTCAGAAATACTAGACAAAATATTGTTTTTAATTTTCCTGCGTTTAAAACTGGTTGAAGCCCTCCCGAATGGCTCGTCTGTGTCTGGAATATTGCTACCGAGTTACTCCTTCCCTTTAGTTGCCCTCATACAGAGTTATGTTCGGACTCCAATCTCATCTCCTTATGAAGGAAGCAGCAGGTAAGTCATCGGCTCTAGCATTGGATGAAAAAATATTCTCTGCATCGTCGCTGTCTTTGTTGTTGTAGGAAGTGAGGAGTCTAGATGAAAAAGAATAAGAGAATCTCTTTCAAATGGTGATTCACCATCAACATTTTGGAGCCCAGTGGTATGATTGACCAATACTGGCCATAACCCAAGGGAAGCAAAGAAAAGAAAGTTTGATATTTGTTGACATTTGTTAATATCCCTCTCTATCTGTGGCTGCCACGGTATATTTCTTTCGACAACGTTATAAGTGTTTTTCAAGCTCATAAGGACTCGTCACCAATGGACATTTTGAATAGTAAACCGGAAAATGTATTAAGTCAGCGTTTACGGGACTGTAATGAAATAACACGACTACTGTATGATAGACGTAGTGGAATGTAATTTATTATGTAACAGGATATAGCACGAAAATCTTTTCAAAATTTGTATAGTGCTCAATGTGTACAGGTGCCCTGTATCATCCTGTCAATAACGTACTTTATATTCCAGAAACAGATTTAGTAAACTGTAAAACAACAGAGAAACTAATACATCCGAATGTCGACTTGCATAAGTTATTGTCTGTAAGTGAAGTTTTGTTGAAGAGGAACATAGTTTAAGTGTGTATGAAGAAACTGTGTCCCAGCACCTACAGAAGTACAATCTTTCGTTCCCATGCAGTGAGCACAAAAAGGAAATGATTGCCAGAATAATACATTACTATATAGCCCTAGGTATGAAACAATTCAGTAAGGAGAGGAACTCTACAATGGGGATGAAAACTAAATAAAAGCGGAAACCTTCCAGGTTATCTGCTGATCAATGTAAGGTAAGTTGCTCATTATCTTGTATTGATGCTTGTTGTTTAAAGTGGCCTAACATCTAGGTCATCGGCCCTCATTATCTTGTTAACAGGTATAAGCAGTCATTGCCTGTTCATATTAAAAAACAGATAGCGACAAGTACAGTCAAACTTATGCCTTTGCTGGCGAGATGTAGTGTTTTCTGTGCACTATGTCTTCTGGTATGGGCTATATCAAATTTGTTACTTTCATTGACCTGTC
The DNA here is from genome assembly GCF_040414725.1 of Anabrus simplex. NCBI lineage: Eukaryota > Metazoa > Arthropoda > Insecta > Orthoptera > Tettigoniidae > Anabrus > Anabrus simplex. The sequence continues at coordinate 276,769,166 of NC_090270.1, forward strand.
TCAATCTCATCCTTGGCTTTGACAATATGAAAGTGACTGAGGTATGAGTGATGCTAGTAATACCATTCCTTATGCAGCCAGTCCTTGTTATGAATGGTGTGAAAATATCGCTCAAAGGGTTGGTTGATGCATGCATTTCAGTGGGCTTGGCAGACTGATATGTAATAGCAACGGCTGGCTCGATGAGGAAAGCAACGGGAAACGACCTCACTCCTCATTTCCCTAGTACGCCTCTTCAGTGACGCCTAGGCTATTTATGACAGCTGTTGGTGGAGCTGCAGAGGATCAAACCAGCCTTCGGCCTGACTACCCAACACAGTCAAACTTAAGTGTTAGCAGTAACTTATTGAACGCCTGTGTCATAGCATTGCTCACATTCATAGGCCCACAGTTTGAAGCGCCGCAGCGGCAGTCAAGGGAACTAGGTGACGTTAACGGGACACGTTCCAGGGGACCACGTTTTCACCTATCCTTCTAATACCGTGGTGAACACTTCAAAGCAGGCAGCTGGAACTGATTCAGTCTTATGCTAGTAGGTGATATTAATGTTGATACATGCTCCAATAAGACTAACTCACTTCACTGAAGGAGAGACATTAACGATTATCTTTTGACAGTTATTGATTTCTACCTGCGAAAACATCAAAGCAGGCAGCAGTAATTGGTTCAGTCTTATACCAATAAATGATGTTAATGTTCCTACGAGCAACAAAATTACAGACTTTCCTCGCTGAATGAGAGGCATTTCATTGAGAAGGAACCAAGCTTGTGAATTTCCACCTCACCCAAATCATATCTGTACCATGGAAACACCTGGAAAGAAGCATCCACGATCAAACTTTGTTAGACGTCACTCCATCTCACTGTAGTAAATGGAAGTAAGATCGTAGTATACACTAGTGAATATGATCCATTCAATTCACTGGAAGTTAGTATTTTTCACTAAACAGTTCAAGTATGATGGTCATCATTGCAATGTTATTGTAACCTATAATTAGGACCAGCTTCAGCCTTTCAATCATTCGCGTTTTCTCGGTAACTCTGTGGAAGGCAACAGAACTCAGGATGTTCGTAGCTTGAATTCATGGCGGTAGATGTAGCTGGCGATTATGACACATTAAAGAGGCCTTGAGAGGTTCATTGTGTAACCCGAATCAAGGGGGTTACATCATATATATATATATATAATAATACTGCCGAGGGAAATCACAAAGTATCGGTGACACCGAATAGTTTGAATCGGTAGGTAGTAATATTACGCAGCGAGTTAAACGCCAAATTGAGAATGGAGGCCGTGGTAAAAAAAAAAAAAAAAAAAAAGATCTCCAATAAGCATTCCAGAATACCCACAGATAGCGCAGTGGAAACCATGCTAGATAATATTAGAAAATTAAAAGAGAATGTGAGGGGAAATAAGGGACATGATGGGTGAAAATAGATGAGAAACCAAGATAAAATTTGAAAACATATATTAGAATAATAAATCAAAACTCTAACAATTTACATGAAAGGAGAACTGTACAAATATGAAATTTTCCCAACCACATATACAAAATACAGATTCATTATAGTAAAATAAAATATCCAAGAGAAAGAAAGTAAATGAGAGAGAATAGCGCAGGAATGGAAAGGGACGAACAAGGAAAGGATAAATATAGCTGTAAAAAGAGAAACCCAGAAAAACGAGAAAAAGGGGATGTTTACAGTTAGAAAATTCGGGTATGCCAGCAGGAAATCTTCTGAGCAAAATCTAAATGCTATGTGCAAGTCACAACCACTTCCGTTATCACTCGATTGACACAAAGCAACGTAGTTCTACAGGCGAATAATCACAATATGCTTCAAGTGAACCAGTTTCACAACATTCAGAAACTCAAATGGCGAAGCACTGAACGGGTAGAAGTGTGTATACAGTAGGAGTCGCACAGTTGCCAATACACCACACGCACATTTAGAAAGAAAGTCGTTACTAGGTTCGTCAATGAAAAGTTTAAATACAAAAAAGACAAGTGAAATTTCGGCCTGGAAATGCCATGCTCCCAGTCAGAATTTGCAAGGAAAGTATCTCCCAATGCAACTAAACGTATTTACAGTAAAGAAATCAGTTTGTCATACCTCATCATGAACCAAATTGCACCAACTGCCCGAACATGGAGACTTCTGGGCACATGTCCCTAAGGACGGAGTTGACGTTGGATATTGCTCCCTCCACACAGGCCAAAGTCCATCTCAATACATTCAGAGGAAGGCCGGGTATTTATAGTGTGGAATAATGAGAAATATGTCTGGAAGATTCCAGAGGTTAGTGGAGCATGCGTGACAAACCAGGCGATGTCACATGACGTCAGGCGGCGAAAAGGAAGTTAGTTTATCGTAGATCCTAAAGGTGGATAGAGCAGAGTTCATGCAAGGTATGATGTGTGCAATTTCACATAAGTATGCAAGTTCCAGTTGGAGAAAGAAAATGCGGTTTATATCATGCTGAGGGAAGTCCATATTAATAGTAGGAAAAGGTTATGTGCGTGGCGAAGTTCATAACAGTAGTTGCCGGTGAAGTGAGGAGTCCGTTACAATTGCAACAACCTATATCTGGTGTTAATTTCAGCCATTGAAATGAAAGGCAATGAATAGGGATTTCATATACTGTATATATATTTCACCAGAAAAATTGAATAAATCCTACTCACCTGTTAATAATATTTAAAAAATATTTGAATTTCTATTAATAAACCAATCCTTTTAATCTAACGAATGTTTAATGGAATTACATAACTTCTTCAGAAGAATGAGATCAAAATACTTACATTATCATGGTGTTTTCTTACGTACAATATACTGACAATTGAAGAGTGCGCAGATGCGGTGATGGTGGTGGTGATTACTGTTTTAATAGAAAGTATGAAAGGCAACCGACTTGGTGTGTATTTTTGCTAACTTGGGTTTCTTGCTCGACTCCATAAAAGACTAGAAGCAGTAACAAAACTTTTGACTTAAACTCTTAAGTGGGACATAGTGAAAGATAAAGTAATTCACTCCGAGGGACAACACTGGAACCATTACAAGAAAAAATAGAACATACATACACACATTTTCAGTATAGATTGTTATGCGTTTCAGCGTTCAGTGTGCAGGCCTCTGTGAATTTACTAATTGCCGCCACAATCCTCTATTTGTAACTAGTTCTGTGGCCTCGTTTAGATCTATCTCTCTTATCTTTAAATCGTTGGAAACTGAGTCTAACCATCGTCGTCTTGGCCTCTCCCTAACCCTCTTACCCTCCATAATAGAGTCCATTATTTTCCTAGGTAACGTATCCTCCTCCATTTGCCTCACATGAACCCAACACCGAAGCCCGTATATGCGTACAGCTTCATACATCGAGTTCATTCCTAACTTAGTATTTATTTCTTCATTCTGAGTACCCTCTTGCCATTGTTCCCACCTGTTTGTAGCAGCAATCACTCTCACTAATTTCATATCTGTTACTTCTAACTTATGATTAAGATATCCTGAGTCCAACCAGATTTCAGTCCCACAAAGCAAAGTTAGTCTGAAAACAGACCGATGTAATGATAGTATAGTCCGGGCACTGACCTCTTTCTTACAGATTATCGTTAATCACATCTGCGAGCTCACTGCTTTAGGTTTACTGCACCTTGAATCAATCTCACTTACTATACTACCATCCTGGGAGAACACAATCCTAAATACTTGAAATTATCTACTTGTTCCAGCTTTTTATTCCCAATCTGACATTCAGTTCTCTTGGATTTCTTACCTACTGACATCAATTTAGTCTTAGAAATGATAATTTTCATACCATACTCACTGAATCTATTTTCAAGTTCCAGGCTTTCGGCACAATCTGATTTAAGACTAGGTCATCAGCATAGGCCAGGCTGCTTACTACATTTTCACCTTACTGAATCCCTCCCTGCCACTTAATGCCTTTCAGCAGATGATCCATGTAAACTATGAAAAATAAAGGTAACAGATTTCGGCCTTGTTTAACTTCTGTAAGTAACTTGAACCAAGAACTCATTCTACTCTCAGTTCTCACTGCAGCCCTATTATCAACACAAATGCCTTTGATTGATTTTAATAAACTACCCTTAATCCCCCAGTCCCCCAGTACGGCGAGCACGTTTTCCCTCGGTACTCTGCCATATGCCTTCTCTAGATCTACAAAACATAAACGTAACTGTCTATTCCTCTCGTAGCATTATTCAGTTACCTGGCGCATACTGAAAATATTATCCTGACAGCCTCTCTGTGGTCTGAAACCACACTGGTTTTCAACCAACTTACTCTCAACCACTGATCGCACCCTCCTTTCCAAGATGCCAGTGAACACTTTGCCTGGTGTACTGATTAATAAGATAACTCGATAGTTGTTGCAATCCTTCCCGTTTCCTTGCTAAGGTGCAATTACTGCTTTTCACAACCTGAAGGTACCTTACCAACACTCCATGCTAATCATGTTATTCTATGAAGCCATTTTATCCCTGTCTTCCCACTATGCTTCACTGTTTCAGGTCTAATTTCATCTATTCCTGCTGCCTTATGACACTGGAGTGTAATTTAAGCAATTTGAGCTCGGTTGTTTGCGACATCACAAGGAATCTAAATTTTTACGTTTTTCAAAATATTCCTTCTACGTTTCCAGTGATTCCCTTTGATCTGTTATGAGTTCACCTGATTCACACAAAACACTATTCATTTCCTTTTTCCTTCCCTTCCTAAGATTCCTTATTACTGTCCAGAAAGGCTTCCCTGCTATTTGACCTTCCTACAACTTCTTCTTGAATTCAACAATTCTTTGTTTCGCTCTGTTTCTTTCCTATACATATAATTCCCTGTCCGCATTAGTCCTTGTTTACAGCCATTTCTCATTCGCCTCCTTCATACCTTTACCAGCTGCTCTAACTTTATCATTCCACCAAGATGTTAACTTTTTCCCACCCGTACACACAGCTGTTCCTAGACATTCCCTTGCTGTTTCTACTACAGCATCCCTGCACGCCACCCACTCTATTTCTCTATCCCGAACCTGCTTACTGCTTGGAACTTTTCACTAATCATATCCATATACTTATGTCTTATTTCCTCGTTCTGGAGATTTTATACCCTTATTCGTCTACGGACAGATTTCACTTTCTCTATCCTAGGCGTAGAGATACTGAGTTTACTACATATCAGATAGTGGTCTCTATCATCAAAAAATACCCGGAATGCCTTCACATTCCTGACAGATTTCCTCAATTCAAAGTCGGTTATGATATAGGTACTATATTATGGATCTGGTTCCCCTAGTCTCCCATGTGTAGCGGTGAATAGCCTTATGCTTGGAGAATGTATTTGTAACTGATAATCCTATACTAGCACAGAAGTCCAGCAAACGCTTCCCATTCCTATTAGCTTCCATATCTTCCCCACATTTATCAATCAGCCTTTGGTATCCTTCAGCTCGAATTTCAACTCTCGTATTGAAATAGCTCATTAGCACTATTCTGTCCTTGCTGTTGACTCTGACTACGATGTCATGCAATGCTTCATAAAAATTGTCAGCTTCATCCTCATCTGCACCCTCACATGATGTGTACACTGAGACAATTCTCGTCCTAATTCCTCCAACCACCAAATCTACCCTCATCACTCGAAATAAAATTCGTTATAAAAATGCGCACGAATTAAAATAATGTGTCAAAGTTATTCAGAAATATAATTTTACAGCATATCATAAAGCACTTACATTCAAGTAATCATTTTGAAAATATGTATGTTACAAAGTCACTCTTCCCACTGTCCCTCACGTACAGGCTGCACCAGACCTACGTGGATGGATGGAAGGAAGCAGGCACACAGCCAGAAAATGAAAGCATACGGGGCCAAGAAAGAGCAGTAGACCATAGTTGAGAGTTAAGACGAGTCCCGTGATCCCTAATAGGCCAAAACGAACCAAAAAATTGTGTCAAGTTACAAAAGTTATGGGAGGTGAACTGGTAGACATTGAAAATGTCTTTCTTACTGATCCACTAGACTCCCTTAATGTGATGTACAACGGTAATTTTCACAATATCAGGCTCTATTACTGGACAAACGCAGGTAATTTCATGGGGGGAACTGGGAGATGGCGTTCTTTGCGTGCTGCAACTCCCAGAAATATTCAATAAGAGAGGAAGCGTTGTTAGTGGATACTTGAATACTGTCTTATACAACAAAGCTGGTTAAGTGGTATTTGAAAGAAAATACCTAGAATATTTTCGCAAATAATTTTCATTTTAGCACATAAAAGAGACACATTTTTCAATGTTTTAGCATCTAAGAATCCATCTTCTACTAATTACAACGCACGATAGACGTAAATTACTCTAACTGCTGTAACTTGTACAATGTACCATCTCATTTGTAGAGATCGAGTCTGTCCAGTAAGCTCCTCTTCAGCCGCCTTGATAGGAGCTGTTCAACAAACAAGCAATCAATAAGGAAGCATAACAGGACGCCTGGGAGAGAGAAGCATTCGGAGGAGATTTGAATATCATGAACAGTTGTGTGGATTTTAACAACAATTAATATTAATTTAATTTCACACGTACAACAAAACTGGGCACTTAACTAGTAAGAATTTTACAAATTATTTTATCGGTACAAGTAATCATGTTCATATTGACTATATAACTTAGAAAAATATAAATATAGTTTCACCACCAAATTAATACACGATAATATACTAACAAGATTATTTATGGAGTAAAAGTGGACAAGTTTCGGTTCTTGGAACTATCATCAGCACACAAACACTTAAATAAGATTAAAATTACACTAGAATAAATATCTATGTACCGATTTTGACATAAATACATTTGAAAGAAAGATTATGAATGCAGTATTGATACTTGAGACAACGTGGTGGTGAAACTATATTTATATTCTTCTCAAGCTATTTTATCAGCTTAATGAAAATATAACATCATGTTTGGCGTCGCTAAGTTTTGAACTCATTGTCCTCTCCTGCATGGAAAGAATACATTAACCTCCCCACAGAATTACGACTCTCAGACCGTTGACATTATTAAGGGGATACGGAGCCGCCTATCTTACCAATGTTAAATTTGTTTAATTCATGTTCCTTTTTCTCAGGATATAATAAAGTTATGAAAATGAAATTAATGTCACATTTTATTCAAACCATATTTGACATACTGACGGAGCATTTTTGTAATTGGACTTAAGGGGACTCAGACACATATTTTTTATAAACAGTCAATAAATAGAATAATTTTTTCCTAAAAAACAGTCAAATCTCTAACAGTTTTATATGGATCAGGAAATCCTTCCGTTAAAATGTTAACCAATATGAGACAAATTAATGATGAAAATTACACAGCTCTGTGATAAATAGTCACCTAGAAAAAGGAACATACATTTGAAAAAATTGAAAACTGAGAAAACTGCAGTTAAAACTTTCCACACATATGATTTTCTCATTGTTAGCGCAAGTTTAAAAGTAAAATGTGGCAACTTTTAATTGTTAAACTATAATGTATTATACATCATTTTAAAGAGCAGACTTCAGAGATTCATAAAATGTAAAAATATAAAAAGGATATTTTTGACCATTTTAACCGTTCCGTATCCCCTTAAAGTACTGGTAGAGCAGATTATAGTCTCGATTCACCCATATTCAACCAACAATACACGTGGCGTAGTCTGAGGATTATCTGTCAAGATTATTCAGAAATATAATTTTACAGCATATCATAAAGCACTTATATTCAGGTAAACATTTTAAAAATATGTATTTTACAATGTCATTCGCTGTTCAATCACAATGAATTCAGAAAATGCTTTATTACATCAAGTGTGCCAGTGGAATTCGCCGTACGTATTATTTCACGGGCGATGAATGTAGTTCGATGAGTAGAAACTGAGAAGCAACTGAAAATAAAGGGAGTGTTGCTTTTAGTGCCGGGAGTGTCCGAGGACAAGTTTGGCTCGCCAGATGCAGGTCTTTTGAATTGACACCCGTAGGCAACCCACACGACACGTACACCCAGCACCCATGCCGGCAGAATCAACCATAATTATTAAAAGAGTAACTTTCAATTTTCAGTTAAACTGGGATTCGAAACAAGTTATATTTAAATGAAGATATTTTTTTTCTGAGAAGTAAGAAGGCGAAAGACTAAAGCACTTTTTATTTCAAATTTAAGAACTAAAGAAATAAATGGGATCACAATCACAATCACAATCAGCCAGTTCTATCAATAACTGATGTGGCCTCTTGAAGTCTGAAACTTAGGTATTTAGGAGTTGCCTCCACTTCCATCGATCTTGAGCGATGTTTTGCCAATTAACTCCGGTGATTTTGCGGATGCCTTTGTCCCAGCGATCCGGTGGTCTTCCTCGCGGTTTCAGTTTATCTCTTGGGTTCCATTCGGGAGATAGTAGGTTCGAATCCCACTGTCGGCAGCCCTGAAAATGGTTTTCCGTGGTTTCCCATTTTCACACCAGGCAAATGCTGGGTCTGTACCTTAATTAAGGCCACGGCCGATTCCTTCCAACTCCTAGCACTTCCCTGTCCCATCGTCGCCATAAGACCTATCTGTGTCGGTGCGACGCAAAAAAAAAAAGAAAAAAAAAAAAAAGAAAAAAAAAGAGAGATGTCTTCTCAAACATTTTCAATACTTATTCCTTCTATCACTATGTTTTCTCAAGTTGCCCACTTGTTATGCATGACCTCTATCTTGTATAGATTAATCTTGAGGCCTACTTGCTAACAAACTAGTATAAGATCGCGTACTTGTGATTGCAGTTCTTCCTTACCGTTAGCCAACAATACTATATCGTCCGTAAATTTCAAGTGATTCAGCCTCCTCCCAATGAAACTGAGGCCTCGATCTTTCCACTGAATTTTGGACATAGCCATTTCTAAGACTGCAGAGAAGAGCTTTGTGGAGATGGGGTCACATTGTTTTACACCACGCTGAATGGGAAAATCTTCATTTGTTTCAGTGACACTAACAAAGGCAGAAGAGGATTCGTATATGTCCTTAAGTATGTTGATGCAGGCTGTTTCTACTCCCTGTTCAGGTAATACCTAAATAACAGATGAGTGGCTAACAAAATCAAATTCCTTTTCGAAATCAACAAATGCTAAGCAGATGGGCAGTTGGTATTCATTCATTCGGCTGATTACTTCCCGTAGAGCCAGTATGTGGTCAATGGTGCTAAAACCACTGCGGAAATCTGCCTGTTCGATGGATTGGTTTAAGTCGAGATTTGAGCTGATTCTATTAGTCAGGACCTTGGTAAAGACTTTGTACAGGTTGGCCAATAGACTGATAGGACGATAGTTCATTATGTTGTGGGTAATACCTTTTTTGTGAAGCAGGATGATCTTTGCTTTGTTCCAAGATTTGGGAATCGATCCTCGTTGGAGAAAAGAAGTAAAAATTTTAGCCAGATGATTTGCGGTCGCCTCCCCAGTAAGTTTCAGAATGCTAACTGATAGTTGTTAAATTAATTCACTATGAAATCACATTCACTGATAAAACGTTTACCACCTAGAAGGAAAGATATGATGTATCTACAAATGTTGTGACGGTACTGAAATGTTTGCATCGGTGGCAGAACGAATATACTACTGCCCCATGTCAATGAGATGTAGCACCCCCTCGGGTAATGATTACATACGGCAATTCGGCTCACATCTTTTGTAACTGGCTCTCTATATCCTGCAGATCGACACTGAGTAGAAGTTAGCGCCCAAGCTCATCGTATGTTCCATCCCGAGAACTTAGGGGCCACAAAATTACCTCAATACGACGTAGGCAGCTCTTAGACAAATGTAACGCAAGCAGACCTGCGTTTTCTTGTTGAAAGACACTACTAAACTTTGGTCTCACAAGTAGTAAAAGAGGACTCAGAAAGTCAATGTGCCGATAAGGTCCTTTGAATCTCCTCCGGAAGTAACTCTAAAGCCATACCCTATTGCAGGAGTAACGTCCGTATATTTCTCCAAATCACTGTTGGTAGTCCAGAACCAAGATTCATCGCTGAACATAACACGACGGCACTCGCCATCCAACCATGCGTCCTGGTTATAGTTGTGACACCACTCCGAACGCAGCCTTCTCTGTTCTGATGCTATCCGCAGCTTACGTATGGAACCGTGAACCTGTAGTATGGCTGATATCAGTAGCCGAGACATAGACACGATGACATACGTTGTCGCAGAGAGTCTATGGATTACATCCGGATTGAAGAAACAGATGTCATGAGGTTGCGTAATACTTCGTTGACAATTTAGTCGATCCTCTCTCTGTTTGGTTTTTTTCGGTCGATCACAACTTTCACGATGTATTGCCTGCAGTATCTTCACATACCAATAGGCTACAGAACCGGGCCACTGGGTCAGCTGAATATCCACATATATGGACATTGTATTATAAGATTTTCCAGCTTTACACAGACACAAAATTCAACGTCTGTCGAACTCCGACAAGTCTTCGGAGACCTTCCCATAGTGAGATCACTGGGTGCACGGTGCTCCGCACATATATGATAATGGTATCAATATAATGGTTGTGGCAACATTTTTTTGCTAGTTGCTTTAGGTCGCACCGACACAGATAGGTCTTATGGCGACGATGGGACAGGAAAGGCCTAGGAATGAGAAGGAAGCGGCCGTGGCCTTAATTAAGATACAGCCCCAGGATTTGCCTGGTGTGAAAATGGCAAACCACGGAAAACCATCTTCAGGGCTGCCGACAGTGGGGTTCGGAACTACTATCTCCCGGATGCGAGCTCACAACTGTGCGCTCCTAACAGCACGGCCAACTCGCCCGCTGTGTGGCAAAATTAATGCATTCTAGTACCCTTTGTAAATGCAGGGGATAAATGAAAACTCGAATCGTTTACATACCGTCGATGGAGTATTTATACTGAGCTACGTCCAGATTACAGAACCACACTCCAGGGTGCTTAGTATTTCTTTGTAAGATATTGTATTTGTTCAGGAAAAATTCAACGGAAGCGTGCATTAGAAGCAGTGAAAAGAAAAGATCAGGAATCAGGACGTTGTTCTCAGAGACTGTTACTAATTTCTAGAAGGGCCGAAATGTACTTAAATATATTTTTATGCACATTCTGAGAATTCATGCTAATATAATTTCAAATATGTTGAGTCCATCGTTACACTAATTATAACACATAAACAACTATAATATATATAAAATACATCGTAAGCTATAACATGTCAGTAGAACAGGAACATTTTTTGTTCGAAGTGTTACTGTCCAATTAGTTATTTGGCAGACTGAAAAAGTTAAACTGAGTAGACTCTGAAGAACAAGGGTTTCAATCATAACGTAAAACAAAAGAATCCCAGCTTACATCGTGTGTCTGAGCTAAGATAACCAAATATCCGAGGAGAGTCAGAAAGGAAGCGGAGAGAAACGTCAAATCAATTACGAAAATACCACAAACAGAAAACTGAGGCTTGGAGGAAATTAGTTGTTGGGAAAATAATTTCAACTCTTCGACATCAGCTTGTTGTAGATTTTCTGTCAGCAGCAGGTTGACTAACATCTTGGTAGAGTTTGCTTCCTTGACTGTCATGTGGCAAGACAAACACATTAACAGCAATTTCAGGGCGAAAATGAGATCAACAAGTAAAATGAGGGCAGCTCGAAATGGATCTGTGAGGTAAACAAGAAGGCAATGAAAGTCCTTCAGGAAATTAATGAAAATAAATATGAGGTAAAAGAAAAGAAAGAAACCGAAAATTGACAACACCGTGTCACAAGCACCACACATTGTCAAGTGAGCTTTACGTAAGAAGCGTATTGTCGGTGAAGGAGAACCCAAGTTGCATTCAACATCCACCATCTTGACATGAATGATATTCTTCGACATGATATTGCTCCCTCCACCATTTAGTCTCTCTTGTAAGAGTTTATTGATGACGAAAAACCGCTGTCTAATGAGAAGTACCGAATTAACGAACTGGAGGAAGATGGTGTAGTACAGAGGAAGAATCATTGTATATTGAAGAACATTATATACATCTTCAGTTAAGAAATAGAGCCCGGCCAGAGGTAAGATGTATGCAGCAAGGACGAAGGGAAGTTGGATGATCAAGAATTTTCTAGTACGGCGATATAGATCATTTCTGTCCCTCACAAGGACACAATCTATGTTAGAGATCTGTTTAAAGAACAGTGCGAATCGTGGTGCGTTCACTGTGGCATTCAGTATCACCGCCAACGAGATTACGAAATTTTCCGGAAGAATTTCGCATAAGAGGGCGAGGTAATCTGCTCGTGCTGTGTCGAGCGGTCTGGATTGTGTATAACTAAAGACAAAACAAATTTGAATCGCAGTAATTGATATGAGCACTAACGACGAGATAATAAGTCCACATGTTGACCTCCGTAGACCAACAGAGGAATGAACTCTGTAAGGTGCCAATCCCAAAAAGAAAGAGATCTGAAAGAGTGGAGAAATGGAACGAAGCAGGTCAGAATAACACATTGTTTGTGTCTTCATTCAAATGCTGTCTCTGAACAAGGCAATCATTCGAATAATGAATTCGTTTTGTACTCAATTGCTCTAATGTTGAATGAAGACTATATATGTCTTTATATAGGGCATTTGTTTCTTACCCGCAGGCGCAAGAAACAATTTCCGTCTCGTCGCATAAATTTAATCCCGGTATGAATGTTAAATCGTAATAATGTAAAATGCAGGCCTTTGGAATACGTCTCTAGCATCCGTCGATCACACGACGAATATAATTAATTGGTTCGTTTCTAAAATAAAATATTTTGAATTTCAAGTGATTGTTGCTGAATAACTAGCACTCTAGAACTTCGTTTCTGTTATAGCTAGAAAAGATAATGGAAACTAATCCCCTTTTTTATCAAGTTCACTTTCGTTGCAGTAGGTTCAGGAAGAATATTTCTGGCTTGTTCAATCAATTAAAACTGCCTCTGTTTAGGAGTCCGAAGGGTGAAGTTCTGTTACTGTCTGGTTGTACAGTCTCTGCACCATTGAAGGAGAAGCAATTTCCGTAAACAGTAAAGAGTAAATCGGAAAAGTCAATTAAGCTGGAACGGTTATTAAATTGTTAACCGGGCAAGATTGTGAATAATCGAATATTCCAGGAGTGAGGTAAAGTTATATCATTGTTTAGTGTAAAATGTTTGATTGTTATTGCTGTCGACACTTCCTTGAGTGAATTCAATCATACACTTAGAATGTGGTTGCAGGCGATGATATTCTTCGCAGATACATACTTTATTTCTCAGGGAATTTATTCGGCGTGTAATTTTAGAACAATCTTTTCCAGTTACCTTTAAAGCCACTTCAAGTTGGTATAGAATGTAGATTACGTAACGATGTGCACAAAGTATTCACTCACCTATTCTGGTACGAACGTATAGAACGTGCTACTTAAAGTACATTTTGTTAATTACGTAAATCTACTAATGGTGATTAGAGCCACTTTACGAAATTCAAGATGTTATATCAACAGACGCAAATGTCCAGAAAGCTTGCACTGTATCACTGAATTTTGAACAATTCCACTTCATGTATATACGATGATGTACAGAGCCCCGAATTACTTTTTCACGAATATATCTGATCCAATCTGTTTATAGCCCTGCATTTCACTATCGAAATGTGAGCGTACTTTACAGAAACTACTGTATATGTGAGCAGTCTCACTTAGTAACAGTAGACATCCAACTCATTATTCTGTTTGGTGCCAGGCAGTCTGACATTTTGACAGTTTTTAATATCTCTTGGCATAACGAAACCTTTTAATCTAAATAACATCTAATGGATTTAGGGAAGATTGTAGAAATGTATTTTCATTAGAAGAATGAGATCAATACCACTTACGTTAACGAAGTGTCTATCGTGTGAACATTAAGACATTTCCCCGATGCGTCCCAATAAAGCAGGTAGCCGAGCCGTAGGTGCAACCGTATTGTACGCTTTTCAGTCGAGAGACCAGGCTAACGAATTGTTCAACGACTGAGGTGTGGGTATAGCAGCCTTTGGAAGCTGTAAAAGAGGTCGTGCGGATGATTGTCTTGTATGGTCTGTAAAAAACTAGCAAGGCTTAACCATATAAGTTCTGCTGTACGGCTGAAAACAACGGGAAAGTACAGTCGTAACTAACTCCCAGGCATATGCAGTCTTTTCTCTGTATGAATGAATGATGCACTGATGATGGCTTCATCCCGGGTGAAGTATTCCGGAGAGAAAACAGTTCCCCGTTTGGATGTCCAGATCGAGACTGCACGAGAAGGGATATAAATATTAACATTTTGCGAGTCGAGGTATGGAATTACTAGAAAGTTGAATCGTGGTAGGTTAGAAAATTTGAAGAGTTAGATGTGGTTGGTGTAAGTGAAGTACATTGGCAGGAAGGGCAGGAATTTTGGTCAGGTCACTAGAGAATTATCAACACAATACAAAAGAGGGGAAATGCAGGAGTAGTTTAATAATGAATAAGAATATATGAAATGAAATGTCGTATGGCTTTTAGTGCCGGGATATCCCAGAACGGGTTCGGCTCGCCAGGTGCAGGTCTTTCTATTTGACTCCCGTAGGCGACCTGCGCGTCATGATGAGGATGAAATGATGATGAAGACAACACATACACCCAACCCCCGTGCCATTGGGATTAACCAATTAAGGTTAAAATCCCCAACCCGGCCGGGAATCGAACCCGGGACCCTCTGAACCGAAGGCCAGTACGCTGACCGTTCAGCCAACGAGTCGGACAATAAGAATATATGACAAGCTACGATGACAACAATAATACATCAGTACCTTTCTTGTTGTAATATCGTCCTTCAGTTGTCTGTCTGAGCGACTTCAATACCACCATTGCTCAAAACTCTAGCTGTTGGTCACGAAGCTGTTAATGCCTTACAATGCTGAAAATGAAAACCTACAACCTGTTTTCGAGTCTTTGACCGGGTCAGGGATGTAATGAATGAATCAGATATAGGCTGTTATTACGATGGGGTCGCCACTCACAAAGTGATTTATATTAATGAGTGCTAGATGCTATGAAATGATAATGGAGAGTGTTGCTGGAATGAAAGATGACAGGGAAAACCGGAGTACCCAGAGAAAAACCTGTCCCGCCTCCGCTTTGTCCAGCACAAATCTCACATGAAGTGACCGGGATTTGAACCACGGAACCTAGCGGTGAGAGGCCGACGCGCTGCCGTCTGAGCCACGGAGGCTCGTCTTACAATGCTATTGGAGTAAAAGATTTAAATGAGAAAATTCAAAACAAATGTAATGAGTGCAGTAGAACTATGTAAGGTGGTGCAGTAACTAATAAATTAGTAAAAGAAATCCTAGTCCGCCTCTGTGGTGTAGTGGTTAGCGTGATTAGCTGCCACCCCCGGAGGCCCGGGTTCGATTCCCGGCTCTGCCACGAAATTTGAAAAGTGGTACGAGGGCTGGAACGGGGTCCACTCAGCCTCGGGAGGTCAACTGAGTAGAGGTGGGTTCGATTCCCACCTCAGCCATCCTGGAAGTGGTTTTCCGTGGTTTCCCACTTCTCCTCCAGGCGAATGCCGGGATGGTACCTAACTTAAGGCCACGGCCGCTTCCTTCCCTCTTCCTTGCCTATCCCTTCCAATCTTCCCATCCCTCCACAAGGCCCCTGTTCAGCATAGCAGGTGAGGCCGCCTGGGCGAGGTACTGGCCATACTCCCCAGTTGTATCTCCCGACCATGAGTCTGAAGCTCCAGGACACTGCCCTAGAGGCGGTAGAGGTGGGATCCCTCGCTAAGTCCGAGGGAAAAGCCAACCCTGGACAATAAACAGATTAAGAAGAAGAAGAAATTCAAAACAAATGTAATGAGTGCAGTAGAACTATGTTAGATGGCGCAGTAACTAATAAATTAGTAAAATAAATCCTAAAGAAATGGGTGGATAATGTCACTTGGATACTAAAGTAAGTAACGTTTGCAAAAGTAAGGACGACGTACGGTGATCAGCCAGAACATTATGACCACTACCTGCTATCGATATAAACCCATCCAGGCGCTACCAGCTTCACCTGACGAGGAATGACTGCTAGTCAGACACACGCCCGGTGCATGTAGTATCAATGAGCGTACTGTCCGTGTGTAGAATGGGGAAGGCTCGCGATCTATCGGAGTTTGACCGAGGGCAGACTGTGATGGCCCGGAGGCTGGGCACGAGCATTTCGGAAACTGCACGACTTGTCTTGTGTTCGAGGAGTGGGCAGAATGGTAAAACAGGACAGGCGGTGAACTGTGGCGGAACTAACTTCAGACTTTAATGTTGGGCAGAGTACAAGTGTGTGAACACACAGTGCACCGAACACTCCAAGGCTAATGTATTATTATCCAATAACAGTAATGCCGTCCGCCTCTGTGGTGTAGTGGTTAGCGTGCTTAGCTGCCACCCCCGGAGGCCCGGGTTCGATTCCCGGCTCTGCCACGAAATTTGAAAAGTGGTACGAGGGCTGGAACGGGGTCCACTCAGCCTCGGGAGGTCAACTGAGTAGAGGTGGGTTCGATTCCCACTTCAGCCATCCTCGAAGTGGTTTTCCGTGGTTTCCCACTTCTCCTCCAGGCGAATGCCGGGATGGTACCTAACTTAAGACCACGGCCGCTTCCTTCTCTCTTCCTTGTCTATCCCTTCCAATCTTCCCATCCCTTCACAAGGCCCCTGTTCAGCATAGCAGGTGAGGCCGCCTGGGCGAGGTACTGGTCATACTCCCCAGTTGTATCCCCCGACCAAGAGTCTGAAGCTCCAGGACACTGCCCTTGAGGCGGTAGAGGTGGGATCCCTCGCTAAGTCCGAGGGAAAAACCGAACCTGGAGGGTAAACAGATGATGATGATGATGAACAGTAATGCCAGTTCATATAATATATTATTAATCGAGATAAAGGGTTTTGTGAATGACATTCACTTAGTAGCAGTATATAACCCTCATACCAAATTTTCTAAGATTTTCTAAAATGTTTAGAAGATATTTGGAATAAAGGGGGTAAAACATATTGTATTACTGCTGGTGACTTTAATATACATAAATTAGAACAGGGTCATATATCTACTGAGTTTCATGATCTGTGTGGGTGTTATAATCAGAGTTCATGTAACACTGTCTTTCCTACTAGAATTTCATTGACCGAGCTCGATAGCTGCAGTCGCTTAAGTGCGGCCAGTATCCAGTATTCGGGAGATAGTAGGTTCGAACCCCACTGTCGGCAGCCCTGAAAATGGTTTTCCGTGGTTTCCCATTTTCACACCAGGCAAATGCTGGGGCTGTACCTTAATTAAGGCCACGGCCGCTTCCTTCCCACTCCTAGCCCTTTCCTGTCCCATCGTCGCCATAAGACCTATCTGAGTCGGTGCGACGTAAAGCAACTAGCAAAAAAAAAAAAAAAAAAAAAAGAATTTCATTGACAACTAGTACACTCATAAATCATTTTTACGTAAACAGAGTCTGCAAATATAAAATATATAACATAATAAATGATCTGAGTGTTCACAATTTATTAATCTTGGATATTAATATTACACCCAAAATGAATACACAAAGAAATTATGTAATGCAACCTACAAAATACCATGTCCCATCTATGGAAAAATACATTTCTCAAACGTCATTAACTATAAATGAAGAGGATAGCTCGGATATCATAACAAATAAATTAATTACACATTTTAAAGAAAGTACTGCTTTAGTTAAAATTGAAAGTCCTAATCTAAATAAGAAAGTTAGACCCGTTTGCTCATGGTTTACTTCAGAGATGTTAAATTTAATCAAAAATAATTTATATTATAAAATTAAAAGACAACAGATGAGATTTAGTATGGGATGTGGCTATATTTCACAGCAGTTAATTGAAGTCTATAAGGATATACGTAACAGGGTTACTAGAATGAAAAGAGATCTAGAAAATAATCATTATATCAATAGGCTAAACAGCTCAAATAATCAGTGGAAAGTTATTAATAATATTTTAACAACTAATAACTTTAATAATGAAGAAATATAATTGAAAGTAAATGATAAGTTGGTGACTGACTCTAGTCAAATTTCTACGATATTTAATGACTATTTCGCTGATATGAGTCTGTCTTTAGCTAAGAACATTTCTCAGTCTAAATATACTCACCTTGAACCTGGCCCATCTAATTCCTTATTTTTAACCCCTACTAATGAAAATGAAATTGAACAAATAATTAACAAGCTTAAAAACAGTTGTAGTATTTTTTGTTACTGCTGGTGACTTTTATAAATAAATTAGAACAGGGTCATATATCTACTGAGCTTCATAATCTCTGTGGGTGTTATAATCAGAGTTCATGTAAATCTGTCTTTCCTACTAGAATTTCATTGACAACTAGTACACTTATAGATCATTTTTACGTAAACTGAGTCTGCAAATATAAAATATATAACATAATAAATTATCTGAGTGATCACAATTTATTAATCTTGGATATTAATATTACACCCAAAATTATGTAATGCAACCTACAAAATACCATGTCCCATCTATGGAAAAATACTAATGAAAATGAAATTGAACAAATAATTAATAATCTTAAAAACAGTTGTAGTGTTGACTGTTTTGGTATTAGTAATATTCTTATAAAGAGACTCTCTAAATTTGTTATACCTCATATCACAAAATTAGTTAACAAATCTCTATCAGAGGGTAAAGTGCCAGCCAAACTTAAAATCGCCAGAGTTGTACCAACCTATAAAGGCATGGATAAATTTAATGTAAGTAATTACAGACCAATCTCGGTACTACCTCCTTTATCTAAGATTTTTGAACAAGTGGTTAAAAAAAGATTATTAGATTTTTTGCTAAATAATAAATATTTTTATCAATTTCGGTATGGTTTCCTACCTCACTCGAGTACCAGTAATGCTATTGAGGATATTATTATTATTAAACTAAAACAAGCTTTAGACTCAGGTATGTTAGCAGCTGATTTATTTATAGATCTTAAACAGGCTTTTGACACAGTTGATCATAAAATTCTATTACATAAATTAGAAGTAGCAGGTCAACTTATGCGACATCTCTCTCTCGGATAATCACTCATTGTCAATAATTTCTGCATGAGATCTGCTCTAACATTAACTCCAACTCATTATCCATCTGCAGGGTATCGGGGGCCAGTTAGAGTAGTTGTGCTTTATCTAGTTGAAAGACTGCACTAGAGTTCGGTGTTTTAAGAAGTTACATAGAGGACGCAGAATGTCACTGACTTATCTTCACTGTGATGTTAGCATCCACTGAATCTCTTCCGGAGGTAACCTGAATTCATACCCTATGACTCTCCACCCTATGTTGTGATGGCAGGAATAACTCCGGTATGTCCCTCCAAATTACTTCCTGGATGCGTTTTACTCCTTGCGCCTTGATACTCGTACATGACGGTCACCTGTGGCAATCCAGAAATGAGATCCATCGAATATCATGACGCGATGCCACTCGTTATCGAAAAATGCCTCGTTGTTCTAGCGCTACTCCAAACATAGCCATATCAGCTGTGGTGTTATCAGCAGCCTACGTGTAGGTATGTACGTGGTGCCATACGAGTAACACGCGTGAATTTAACCTCGTGGAATTTAAGTGTTTTGGCAGGTAAAAACAATTGCGACAGCGCTGTAATTTGCCACAGTGTATCTAATTGTATTTTGGAATCGAGTGCTATCAATTTTTTCATACTTTGTTCAAGTGCTGTGTAATTAGTGTAATAGTGGAATGGTGCCAGCGACGGAGAAGAATCAACAGCAGGCCGAGTGCAGGAGTGCCAACCCAACAGAAGACCTTGTGAGAAAATCATACCATAGACGCTCCGGTCTGAGGTATTCGTAGAATTAATTGTGGGTACCATAGTGGGCAAAATTACGGAGTGTGTGTTAAAGAGACTGGAGGGATCTGTGCAGTTCAATATAAATGCATGTGAAGACCTACAGAAACAGATTGCACAGAGAGACAAAGAACTCGCAGAACTGAAAGCGGAAGTGATATCAAATTACGATAATTTGGAACAATACCGACGTAAAATAACATGCGCATATTTGGCATTCCAGAAGAATGAAATGAAGACACGGACAATTTGGTATTAAATGTTGCACGTGATATCGGTGCGGACATAAAACTGATTTATATTGATCGAAGCCACAGGGTCGGGCTAAAAATATGTAATAAACCTCGGCCTATTATCGTGAAAATGACCAGTTATCGCACCAGGAAGGAGGTATTCAATAAGAAAAGAAATTTGAAAGGATCTCGTGTCACGATCCGGGAGGACCTTACGTATGCCAGACTGCCGGTTCAGAAGTCGGCTATTTCCAAGTTCGGCGTCAGAAATATCTGGACCAGTAATGGAGTAATCCAGTTTAAGACCACTGACGGCAGCATGCATCGCGCTACGCAGATGAGTGACATTCCATGAGCTTACTCGTATCAAACTTGTGTTTATTTTACTAACCGATGAGTTGGTAACTCTCTGTATTGAGTTTTGTGTCTTCTTCTAGGACATCTCTCGCTCTCTCTCTCTCACTCTCTCGCTTTTTTCCTTTACTGCTATCTCATTCCACCCTGCTTGGTCGAACGGCTCCCGGCTACCTGCTCGACCTTCACTAGCTCCTAAATTACCCTAGGCCTACTGGATACTGACCTTGCCCCAACCCTCTGTACAAACTCCGTGCTTACAGAACTTCCTTCATAGAAATAACTAGCAGCTGACTGTCAGCTATTCCTGTAAATTATCAGAATAGCTTTAGAAGACGATTATGTAACATACCAACCCCTTTCAGAGACGAGTAGGGGCATCAATCAATCAGTCAATCAATATTGATCTGCATTTAGGGCAGTCGCCCAGGTGGCAGATTCCCTATCTGTTGTTTTCCTAGCCTTTTCTTAAATGTTTTCAAATAAATTGGAAATTTATTGAACATCTTCCTTGGTAAGTTATTCCAATCCCTAACTCCCCTTCCTATAAATGAATATTTGCCCCAATTTGTCCTCTTGAATTCCAACTTTATCTTCATATTGTGATCTTTCCTACTTTTAAAGACGCCACACAAACTTATTCGTCTACTAATGTCATTCCACGCCATCTTTCCGCTGACAGCTCCGAACATACCACTTAGTCGAGCAGCTCGTCTTCTTTCTCCCAAGTCTTCCCAGCCCAAACTTTGCAACATTTTTGTAACGCTACTCTTTTGTCGGAAATCATCCAGAACGAATCGGGCTGCTTTTCTTTGGATTTTTTCCAGTTCTTGAATCAGGTAATCCTGGTGAGGGTCCCATACAATGGAACCATACTCTAGTTGGGGTCTTACCAGAGACTTATATGCCCTCTCCTTTACATCCTTACTACAACCCCTAAACACTCTCATAACCATGTGCAGAGATCTGTACCCTTTATTTACAATCCCATTTATGTGATTACCCCAATGAAGATCTTTCCTCATATTAACACCTAGATACAATGATCCCCAAAAGGAACTTTCACCCCATCAACGCAGTAATTAAAACTGAGAGGACTTTTCCTATTTGTGAAACTCACAACCTGACTTTTAAACCCGTTTATCAACATACCGTTGCCTGCTGTCCATATCACAACATTATCGAGGTCACGTTGCAGTTGCTCAGAATCTTGTAACTTATTTATTACTCAGTACAGAATAAGACTGCATGAGTAGAATGTTCAAGCATGCGGAAGGGAAAAGTATATTAGAAATTTTTCATGCTAATGTTAGAAGAATAAGGAAAAATAACATTTTTGACGTTGTTTTGAAAGCGTATGATCATAGGTTCGATTCATAATTTTAACAGAAAGTTAGTCACTGAGTAATGAAAATATAAGTAACCATGCCTTGTACAAATCTTATTACAATGAGGGTTCAGCTAACAAAAGTGATGGTGGTGTATTAATGGTAAAAAATGGTTTGGAACACGAAATGGAAATTGCTGAGTATGATGACTTTACATTTCTCAGAGTAGTAATTAACTATGACAACAAGAAATTAGCTATTACAGGAGTATATCGGTCATATGCATATCACAATCAGCGGTTTCTCAGTGCGTTAGATCATTATATCCAGGAGAAATGACATGTCGGAACCGAACTGTAATGATAGGTGACACAGATAGACCTTTTGAATGAACATGACTGTGACGAATATCTCGAACATGTTGCAAGAAAGTAATTTTCAGTCCTTAATAAACAAGCCTACTAGAGTATCTGGTACAGGTAAACCCTGTATTGACCATGCATTGATTAAAAGTAGATTGAGAAATGACTACATTCTGTCTATCATCCCTCAAAGTAAAATTTCAGATCATTTTCCTATAATAGTAAGATTCAACATTCAAAATGTCTCGGTCCCTAATAAAATACCAAATTTTCGACGTAACTGTTTTAAAAGAGATCATGTTGAGCTTAAAAATCATTTAAGTAAAATAAATTGGGGAGGTATCTTAAATAGCAATGATTTATATATCAAACTTGATAAATTCGTGAATACCAATAAAAGCAGCATGAGCAGGTGCACTGTTCAATTGAAATCAAAGGATGTTAAAAGAACTAATGTTATTTGCTTTACGTCCCACCAACTACTTTTACGGTTTTCGGAGACGCCGAGGTGCCGGAATTTTGTCCCCAAGGAGTTCTTTTACGTGCCAGTAAATCTACTGACACGAAGCTGACGTATTTGAGCACCTCCAAATACCACCGGACTGAGGCAGGATCGAACCTGCCAAGTTGGGGTCAGAAGGCCAGCGCCTCAACCGTCTGAACCACTCAGCCCGGCAAGTTAAAAGAACAGAATGGATTACTTACAGTTTGGTGTAATATATTCACGCAAGGGACCGACTTTATCAAAAATATTTAAGAAATAAGGAAATTAAAAAAATACAGGAAATATAAGAACAAACTAAATGATCTAATTGTGGAAACGAAAATGGAGTATTATAGGAATCTGATCAATCGCAATTCAAATAACCGGGGTAAGGTCTGGGGCATAGTCAATGAAATAACACGAATGTCAGTTAGAAAAGAAGAGATCAAGGAAATCAGATATAAAGGTCAAGTTTTTAAATATGACTTACATATTTCTAATAAATTTAACAACTATTTCATTAACGAAACCACTGAGAAAGAAAAGCAGCACAGGCAGATTTCCGACTGCACATTAAATATTGCTCGCAACCCTCAAACTTGCTTCCTTGCACCCGTAACAGAATATGATCTGAAGAGATGTTTTAGTGAAGTAGATTAAAACAAAACTGTAGGAATAGACAATATCTCGGCTCGAATTATTAAAGAAATTATGGAGTCATTAAAAGAAACGTTGCTGAATATTGATGATGATGATGTTTGTTGTTTAAAGGGGCCTAACATCTAAGGTCATTGGCCCGTTGCTGAATATTATCAATGAGTCATTCACCTTAGGTTACTTTCCGAAGCAGCTTAAAACAACAATAGTAAAACCCCTTCACAAATCTGGAAATATTTATGACATTAGAAATTACAGACCCTTTTCGATAACTATAACAGTATCAAAAATATTACAGAAATGCTTAAACAACAATGTTTACCAATTTTTAGAAAAATACCACATACTTTCGCCCAGACAGTTTGGATTCGTTAAAAATCTCGGAACGACTGATGCCACATCCACCTTAATCAAGAGAAAATATGAAAATTTTAATTTTTCTCTGATCTCCACAGGGATATTTCTCGATCTTGAAAAGGCATTCGATAGTGTGTCACACCACTTGCTCCTCCAGAAATTGGAAAAAATACGGCTTTAGGGGTAAGGTACTGGATTTGCTTTGAGTTACTTGACAGATCAAGTAGAATATGTCAAAATTAATCAATCTCTAAGCACACCGATGAAGATAATGAAGGGTGTCCCACAAGGCACAGTATTAGGTCCGTTATTCTTTATTCTATTCATTAACGATCTAGAGAAAATAATAGCAAACGACGAACATACGCACATCGTAACTATGCGGATGATTCAGTCATTTATGTTGAGGGTGATAGCTGGAATCTCGTCAGACAGAGAGCAACTCAAGCACTGCTTAAAGTTAAAGCACGATTAGATGATAATGAATTGCTTTTAAACATTAAGAAGAATTTTTCAATAACAGATACAAGGAACGATTTTTAATTAATTGACTGTACACAAAATCAACTGTAAATTTAATTGTAACAGCTACAAAATTTATAAAGTAAGTAATTATAATCACGGGAATAGAACCAGCTTTTGGGTCGTTAGGCCGTGTGCATTATGCAGAGTTTCGTCCAGACGTGCCATTTGGACTCATCAGCTGGAATGGCACGCCCCTCCAGGACTCTGCTTAGCAGTGGCAGACCAAACTGTGTGGCCCCGCCGTGTTAGCAAATCAAGTTTGCTAACCTGCTAAAGGAGAAACGAATTCTCCGTTTAAAAAATGCTCCCCCATTGGAGATACAATATCAAAAAAAATCCAGTACTTTACCCCTAAAGCCGTATTTTTCCAATTTCTGGAGGAGCAAGTGGTGTGACACACTATCGAATGCCTTTTCAAGATCGAGAAATATCCCTGTGGAGATCAGAGAAGAGTTAAAATTTTCATATTTTCTCTTGATTAAGGTGGATATGACATCAGTCGTTCCGAGATTTTTAAAGAATCCAAACTGTCTGGGCGAAAGTATGTGGTATTTTTCTAAAAATTGGTAAACATTGTTGTTTAAGCATTTCTGGAATATTTTTGATACTGTTGTAGTTATAAGATCTGCGGCCGTGAAAGCCTTTTTTTTTTTTGATAAAGTAAGTAATGTTAAGTATTTGGGATTATCAATTGATGCGAACATGAAATTGAAAAGTCACATTATCGATCTACGAAATAAAGTCAGAAGAACTATATGTACTGTATATTTCACAATTTAAAATACATATCCAGTATGACTTTTTAAGAGAGGTTTTTTACGCTTTAGTTCAGTCTGTTCTTAGCTACGGAATACTGGCATGGGGAGGAGCCTACAAAAATGCAATCAATAAAATACGAATAATGTATCAGAAAGAAAGATTATACCCAAGTAGTGAATTATATGCTGAAGCAAATATATTTAATGTAATCTCTATGCCCTTGAAATATACAAATATATTAACAAAAATATAATTGAGAATATTAAACATGAATATTCGACGCACAGTAAGATGTACCACCATTGTATATTATACAAACCCAAACTTAGCACAACAAAATGCAATTTCTTGTACTTCATTCCAAAATTCTTTAATATCCTTTCAGATTCTTTACAAATTACTTCATTAAGCCAGAAAATGAGTCTGAAGCGTTTAAATCCTTTGTCATGGTGAATAAAACTGTTATTGAAGAATCATATTCAGTTTTTGTTCGATGCTCCACCATGTGCTGTTGATCATAATCATCATTCGTATTTCACTCGTATTTCAGACATCATTGTTAAATATATTTCTTTGTTTATAATTAACATCGAAATTACCACACACAAGGTTTCACCTTACGTTGTATTTTACTAATATCCTGACTCGACTCTGTTGAGGTTGATGTGATATTTTTATGTATAATAATAATAATAATAATAATAATAATAATAATAATAATAATAATAATAAATTTCATGCGTGAAAGAGCTAGTTACAATTTTAATTTATTTTATGTATTAATATGATAATAATAATACTGATACTGTAATATATGTAAAAGTTAGTTACAAGATAAATTTTTTCATGTATTAATGTTATCAGAAGAATTACGTACATAAGAAACAGAGTCCTGTAAATATGTAAACAACATAATGAGTGGATTACTACTACTACTACTACTACTACTACGTACAGTACAGTGAACCTGTACGGTATCTGATGTCAGTAGTCGAGACACAGATACGGCGACAGAGAATGTTATACAGGGTCTAGTGACCATTTATTTGGATTGCAGGGGCAATACTATGAGGCTGCGTAATGCTTGGTTTATAATTAATGATCGACCCTCTGTGTGATCTCAAGTAGTCGATCGCAAGATTCACAGAAGTGTTCAGGTCTTCTAACTTACCACATGGCACTACAGCCCTGAAGGGCCTTGGCGTACCAAGCGACCGCTGCTTAGCCCGAAGGCCTGCAGCTTACGAGGGGTCGTGTGGTCAGAACGACGAATCCTCTCGGCGTTATTCTTGGTTTTCTAGGTCGGGGCTGCTATCTCACCGTCAGATAGCTCCTCAATTCTAATTACGTAGGCTGAGGGGATCTCGAAACAGCCCTCAGATCCAGGTAAAATCCCTGACCTGGCCAGGAATCGAACTCGGGGCCTCCGGGTAAGGGGCAGGCACTTTACCCCTACACCACGGGGCCAGAGTTCAGGTTTTCACTTTCCAATTATTGGTCACACCATGGGGCCACTGTGACATCTGAATTCCCCCATATATCTGGAAATCGTATGATATGAGCATGCAGCATCACGCAGACCCAGAATTCAGCGTTTATCAAACTCCGATTAAGTGCTCGCGGACCATCATACAGTGAGGTATATAATTGTGCTCTACTGTGTGACTTTTACAAATATGTTTGTAGTGATCTAAGTTTTATAATGAGCGTATTGACAGAATTAAAAGTTGACAAGTGATATTAACTGGGGCTACACTGCAAACTAATAGTTTCAATCTTAACAAATGAAAAAGGAAAGAATGAACATCACCTTACATAGAATGTGTCTGAGTTATGATAATCAAATGTCCGAGGAGAGTCAGAAAGAAAGCGGAGAGAAATTTCAAATCAATTATGATAATACCACAAAGAGAGAACTTAGGTGTGAGGGAAATTAGCTGCTGAGAAAATAATTTTAACTCTTCTTCATCGGCTTTAGATAGATTTCCTGTCAGTAGCAAGTGCACTAATACCTTGGTTGAATTTGCTTCCTTGACTGTCATGTGGCACAATGAACACATTACCAGCAGTTTTAGGATGAATATGAGATCACCGAGTACGATTAGTGCAAATTACAATGGATCTCTGATGTCAACCAACAAGTAGTGAAAGTCCTGCAGGAACATAATGAAGAGAAATACGAGGCGAAAGAAGAGCAAGAAACCGAAAATTGACGACACCGTGTCACAAGCACCACACATTGTCAAGTGAGCTTTACGTAACAAGAGTATTGTCGGTGAAGGAGAATCCAAGCTGCGTTCAACATCCACCGTCTTGACATGAATAAAATTCTTGGAAATATCACAGTTGTCTCTGCCATTTAGTCTCTCTTGTAAGAGTTTATTGATGACGACAAACCGCTGTCTAATGAGAAGTACCGAATTAACACATTGGAGGAAAAAAGTGAAGTACAGAACGACAATAATAGCATCTAGAAGAAAACTATATACATCTTCAGTTAGGACATACACCACGATCACTGATACCAGGGGCGTATTCTCCTTGAATGCAAGGCATTCACTGCATGCGTTATGACAACACAAAGAACTGTCTGATGTACGATTTTAGGTTGTTTTAAGTCAAATATTAACGATTTCATCTCTCAGAAGTTCAAAAGGTCCGCGCAACTGTACTAGTTCCGTTGCTTGACTACGTGTGGTGCTGGTGTAGTCTCGCCGTCTACTCCTCTTTAGGAAGAAAGAGACAGGATGGCGGAGTTAAGGACGCAAGGCATTCAATCTTAAAATTGCATTCGGTGGCAGACGTAGTTCTGAAACCCTCCGAACGATGTCGCTGCAATTGAAACTTGGTCAGAATTTGTCACCCCATACCCGTGCTACCCTCTGCCATCTGTTAGCAACTTGGAGAAAGTCGATATATTTACTGCGAACGGGACCCACAGATTATCTCCCAGCGAGAACCCAACGTGACGAAACTGACCAATGCCACTGAGGTGACTTTCCTCCAGTGCTTCAGTTGTGGCTAACTAGTGAGTTAATTCATTGTGTGTTTTGCTGATTAGTGAGTTCATTCTGTGTGTGCTGTTCCTGTGCTATTCGTCGTTTTCGGTATTTTATTATATTTTGCGCTTATTGTGGTATTAACGATGGATGAGTCTAAAACGGATATAATTGTAAATCAGTTTACTGACCGTTCGTTTGATGAAAAGATTCAAATAGTTCAAGCCGGGAGACCTCTACCTTCCCTCGTATATTTCTTCTTTACCGGGCGAGTTGGCCGTGCGTGTAGAGGCGCGCGGCTGTGAGCTTGCATCCGGGAGATAGTAGGTTCGAATCCCACTATTGGCAGCCCTGAAGATGGTTTTCCGTGGTTTCCCATTTTCACACCAGGCAAATGCTGGGGCTGTACCTTAATTAAGGCCACGGCCGCTTCCTTCCAACTCCTAGGCCTTTCCTATCCCATCGTCGCCATAAGACCTATCTGTGTCGGTGCGACGTAAAGCCCGTAGCAAAAAAATCTTCTTCTTCTCCTTCTTCTTAATCTGCTTACCCTCCAGGGTTGGCTTTTCCCTCGGCTTTTCGGACTCAGCGAGGGATCCCACCTGTATCGCCTCAAGGGCAGTGTCCTGGAGCTTCAGACTCTGCGTCAGGGATAAAACTGGGGAGGATGACCAGTACCTCGCCCAGGCGGCCTCACCTGCTATGCTGAACAGGGGCCTTGCGGGGGATGGGAATATTGGAAGGGATAGACAAGGAAGAGGGAAGGAAGCGGCCGTGGCCTGAAGTTAGGTACCATCCCGGCATTTCCCTTTAGAAGTGGGAAACCACGGAAAACCACTTCCAGAATGGCTGAGGTGGGAATCGAACCCACCTCTACTCAGTTGACCTCCCGAGGCTGAGTGAACCCCGTTCCAGCCCTCGTACCACTTTTCAAATTTCGTGGCAGAGCCGGGAATCGAACCCGGACCTCCGGGGGTGGCAGCTAATCACACTAACCACTACACCACAGAGGCGGACTCTCGTAAATTTAAAAATAGAAAACAAGAATTGTGTACGCACGTTCAATCCAGGAATTTACAGTAAAACTGTTTGGCTCGAGTTCACTTACTTGTAATTAGGGTGAGTAGAATTGAAATTTACTTAATACATTGTGTTAACTGCATGGTTACTAGTTGCATGCCTCAGTGGAGATTCCAGGATACTGACTGATACGATGTACGCAGCAATGGCGAAGGGTAGTTGTACGATCAAGAACTTTCTACTACGGCAATATAGATCGTTTCTATCCTTCACAAGGACACAATCGATGTTAGAGATCTGTTTAATGAACAGTGCGAATCGAGAATGCATTCACTGTGGCATTCAGTATCACCGCCAGCGTGATTAAGAAATTTTCTGAAAGATTGGAGCAGAAGAAAGCGAGGTTAGTTGCCCATTCTGAGTTGAGAAATTTGGGTCGTTCATAAGTGAAAACAAAATGAACCTGAAACACGGCAATTGAAATGACCACTACAGACGAAATCACAAGTCCACATGGAGACCTTCGTAGACCCTCACAGGGATTGAAAGTGAAAGGTGTCAGTCCTAAAAAGAAGGAGATCTGAAAGAGTGGAGAAATGGAACGTAGGAGTTTGGATTCACTCATTTTCTTTTGTGTTATAATTCAAATGTTATCTCTGAACAAGGAATTCCTTCGAAGTATGAATTCGCTCTTATACTCAGTTACACTAATTTCGAAGAATCATTCCAGCACAGAGATCCAGATAGATTTTATTTGTCTGTTATTCGCTGGCGCAAAGTTCGACTGCTGGCTGGTCACATACTTTTAAACCCAGTCTGAAGGTTACTCAAATTGAAGTTCGGTTCTTGTAAATGTCGAGCACACGACGAATATGCTTAATAATTGATATTTTTTCCTAAAATATATTTGCTTCTACTAATTGTAGCATAAGAACTAGTTATTTTAGAACGACATTTATATTATCGCTCTCGATGCTAATCAGAACTCATCCCCTCCTTATCATGATCAGGTTTGCTAGAGTAGGTTCAACAGAGAATCTTCCTGGCTTGCTCACTCAATTTTAAGAGCCTGTTCTCTGATAGGTGAAGGTCGTTTATTGGCTGGGTGTTATAGTTCCTGCAACTTTGGAGGAGTAGCAAATGCCATAAATAGTACCGGATACTAAATATAAATTGAAGAATTTCATTTACAATAAAAAAACAGTTATTAAAATATTAACTCTCTAGATTTTGAATAATAGAATATTCCAAGGGTAAGGAAAATTATAACATAACTTTTTAGTGTAAAATGTTAGATTGTTCCAGCTGTCGACGAAATTCTTCCGTGAATTCAATCATGCATTCAGAATGTTACGAGTGGAGTGTAAATCATCAGAGGTACCGTATATATTTTGTTTCTCGCTAACATAATTCGACGAGGAAATTTAAAACAGTCACTTCCAATTGCTTTTGGTGCCACTTCGAGTAGATGTAGAACGTAGATTCCGTACCGATGTGCTCAAAGTGTTGAGACGACATTAAAATTTATACTGGTACGCGCAAATAGATCATCTCTCTTAGAATACACTTTAATAATTTACTTCCATGTACTTATAATGATTACATTTAAATATGATATTCTGGAAATTATATCACCTGGTGCAAAAGTCAAGAAATTTCGCACTGTATCACTGAATGCTAATCACTATCACTTCATTTAGTAGGATCAATGCAAACTCCCGCCTGAATTGTCCACGAATTTTTCAGATCCACTCTGAGAAAAAACCCTGCTTTTCACTTTCGAAATATTCTGTACTTTACAGAAACTAGATGTGAGGAGTGCCACTTCGTTATTAGCAAGAAATATGAAACTCATCATTCTTGCGGTGTCAGCCTTTTTTGACATGTTTTCATACTTCTCTTGACATTACCAAACCTTTTAATCTTATTAACAATTAATGGAATTAAGAAATAATGGGGAAATCTATTATCGTCAGAAGAATGAGATCAATACTACTTACATTATCGTAATGGTTTTTCTTTAGTATACGAAGTCTTCCCTCCCTGTAAACCATGTGACCTTGTCGTTTTAGGGCGGCTTGTGCAGCCCAATGTGCGTCCTAACGAAGCAGGTAGCCAAGCCCTAGGTACAACCATACTGGATACGTATCTGTCTAAAGAATGGTTGACTCCCTAAAGGAGCCAACGGCTTTGGGCGGATGAGCCCCTTTAGGTAGGTTGATGGTCCCCTCAGTGTAGGAAATGGCACTGGAACACATCGAAATTGTTTGGCCCAATGGCAAAACGAGCAGAGGAGGAATCCGTTACTCGTGTGGTTCCCAACAGTCGTGGAGGCAGAAGAGGTCATGCCAGACGAACTGGCTGTGAAGGCGCACTCAATAGTACTTTAAGTTTTCGGCAGTTTGTTGCAGTCTTGGTGTTTGATCCTACATATCTCATTCCACATGTGCTGCAGGACACGGCTTCGAGATCACAGTGGGTAGATCACTTCCTGGCAAGCTGAGATCCACCCTAAATAAACCCACGCCAGTGGCACTTCTTCCAAATGTCACTTACTACTTCAGGGGGACTTGTGCTGCCCAATGTGCGTCCCAATGAAGCAGGTAGCCGAGCCCTAGGTACAACCATACTGGATAAGTATCTGTCTAAAGAATGGTTGATCAAAATGTAGTCAGCATTTTTCCGGAAGTTGCATGGATTGCTTTTGGGGGATTGACTGACATAGCCTCGTAATAACTTAATACTCAACATGGTTTAACTCTGTTGAACCTGCTACATGGCTGAAAGTAACTTGAAAATACAGCCGTAACTAACAAGACATACAGCAGTCTCAGTATGAATGAATGATGGTGGCTTCCTCCCAAGTAAAATAAACCGGAGATAAAACATCCTTCATACCGCATATGGTTTACACGAGAGGGGGCTATCATCACGAAGATGAATACTGACAACCTGTGGGTCCGAGAATGAAATATTAAAAGTTTGAATCGTTGTAGTATGTTAGAGAATCTGAAAAGGGAAATGGTAGACTAAAGTTAGATGTAGCTGGTATGAATGAAGTACCCTGATAGAAAGAATGATGGGGCAGGAAAGGGATAAGAGTGGGAAGTAAGCGGCTGTGGACTTAAGTAAGGTACAGCCCCAGCATTTGCCTGGTGTGAAAATGGGGAAACAACGGAAAACCATTTTCAGGGCTGCCGATAGTGGGGTTCGAACCCACTATCTGCCGAATACTCGATACTGGCCACATTTAAGGACATACATGATATCTGCTCGGACATTAACTCCAACTGAATGTAGATCTGCAGGATATTGAGGGCCAGTTACGGCAGTTGTGAGCCTACGTACCTCAGTATAGGATACAAAAGGAGAGTAATTCCCTTCCTAACCGCAGTGGCGAATCTAATTAGAGCCGAGCGCGTGCTACGTCCTACTGAGATGTGGCAGTAGGGTACACGTTCCGCCAAAATCGTCGTCTGTTGTATCGCGGGTAATCGTTTCAATACAGTCACAAACTTTGTAGCTTCATTTCATTTTCACCATTCCTTCGAGACTCTTAATGTTTCGTTCATGATGATGAAGATGCTTTTTGTTTATAAGGGCCTAACATCTAGGTCATCGGCCCCCTTAATGTTTCGTCAGCGAGCGTGATTTCATTCTCACAATGAGGAACATAGTTATTTTTTTAATTAAGGTCGTATCGCATTTATTTTCTTAGTTATGTTTGGTACAGACATGTGCGTTAACATTTCTTTCATTTGTTTCCCAGAAAGAAAATAACTAAATGTAAATGTGATTTCCTTCGAGGGCCCATGTAATTAACGACTGATAAATTACCATGGTTGATGGTGTGGGTTACTGTAGTTACGTCCTAGTTCGAGAACCATGGGGAACGGCTGATTGGCCTAGTAAGTGGTCCTGAGAGTCGGGATACCAGTTGCTACGGAATGGGAGTGGGCATCTCGGACATATTCTGAGTCATGTTCCTCCTTGTGCTCCGACGGCTAGGATTATACAATGCACCGGTGATCCCTGAGCCGTTAGAGGAGAGATCCTCACTTGGACTATGTGTAAGTAGGGTAGCATCCTGCTTTATGAATTTACCGAGCTCAGAACATTTTAAGCGAGCCTCGGACCTATGGGAGAAACGGAGACTCACTCCCAATTGACAGGCGAGGGACTCCTTGGAAACAACTTGGCGAACGAAATGGAATTCGATGGGGAGCTATCAATATCAATGGGGATTATGGAAGAAAGAAAGAAAGAAAGAAAGTAGAACTGGCTGAGTCAGCAAAGAGGATGCATCTGGATGTGGTTTATCAGGAATACCATTGAACGCAACATAGTTCCTGTTAGGCACGTAAATGAGCGAATGATGTGGGTAGATTTGGCAGTTGGAGGAAATATCACGAGAATTGTCTCAGTGTATTCACCATGTGAGCGTGCAGATGAGGATGAAGTTTGCAAGTTTTATGAAGCATTGAGTGTCATCGTAGTCAGGGTCAACAGCCAGCATAGGATAGTGCTAATGGGCGATTTCAATGAGAGAGTTGGAAATAGAACTGAAAGATACGAAAAGGTGATTGGTAAATTTGGGGAAGATAAGGAAGCTAAAAGGAATGGGAAGCGTTTGCTGGACTTCTGTGCTAGTATGGGCTTATCAGTTTCGAATACATTCTTCAAGCAGGAGACTGACTATTCACCGCTACTCATGCGAGGGTCAGGGTATAAGATCCATAATAGACTATATCTTAACCGACTTCGTATTCAGTAAATGTGTTAAGTATGTACGGGTTTTCCGGGGAAATTTCGATGATACAGACCACTATCTGATTTGTAGTGAACTAGGTACCTCTAGGCCTAGGATGGAGAAAGTGAAATCTGTCTGCAAACGAATAAGAGTAGAAATAATCCAGGACATGGAAATTAGACAGAAGAACAAGGATATGATTAGTGAGAGGTTTCGAACAGTAGACAGTAAGCAGGTTCTGGATATGGAAAGAGAACGGGTGACATACAGGGATGCTGTAGTAGAAACAGCAAGGAAATGTTTAGGAACATCTGTGTGTAAAGATGGGAAAAGCGTACATCTTGGTGGAATGATGAAGTGAGAGCTGCTTTTAAACGTAAGAAGAATGCTTATCAGAAATGGCTCCAAACAAGGGCCGAAGCAGACAGGGAACTGTACGTGGATGAAAGGAACAGAGTGAAACAAATAGTTGTTGAATCCATAAAGAAGTCGTGGTAAGATTTTGATAATAACCTGAAAAGGATAGGTCAAGCAACAGGGAAACCTTTTTGGACAGTAATAAAAAATCTTAGGAAGGGAGAGAAAAAACGAAATGAACAGTGTTTTGGGTAATTCACGTGAACTCGTAATATATCCCATGGAATCTCTTGACAGGTGGAGGGAATATTTTGAACATCTTCTCAACGTAAAAGGAAATCGTCCTGGTGGTGTTGCGAACAACCAAGCTCATGAGGAGGAGGAAAGTAATGTTGGTGAAATTACGCTTGAGGAAGTGGAAAGGATGGCAAATAAACTCCATTGTCATAAAGCAGAAGGAATAGATGAAATTAGACATGGAATGGTGAAGTATAGTTTGAAGGCAGGGATGAAATTGCTTCATAGAGTAGTAAGATTAGCATGGGGTGGTGGTAAGGTACCTTCAGATTGGACAAAAGCAGTAATTGCACCTATCTATAAGCATTGGAACAGGAAGGATTACAACAACTATGGGGGTATCTTATTGATTAGTATACCAGGCAAAATATTTACTGGCATCTTGGAAGGGACGGTGCGACTAGTGGTTGAGAGGAAGTTAGATGAAAATCTGTGTGGTTTCAGACCACAGAGGGGCTGTCAGGGTCAGATTTTCAGTATGCACCAGGTAACTGAAAAATGATACGAGAGGGATAGACAGTTGTGTTTATGTTTCGTAGATCTAGAGAAAGCATGTGACAGGGTACCGAGGGAAAGGATGTTCACCATGCTGGGGGATTATGGAACTAAAGGTAGATTATTAAAACCAATCAAAGTCATTTATTTTGACAATTGGGCTTCAGTGAGAATGGATGGTAGAACGAGTTCTTGGTTCAGGGCAATTACAGGTGTTAGACAAGGCTGTAATCTTTCATCTTTGGTGTTGGTAGTTTACATGGATCATCTGCTTAAATATATTAAGTGGCAGGGAGGGATTTAGTTAGATGGAAATGTAGTGAGTAATCTGGCCTATGCTGACGACTTGCTCTTAATGGCAGAGCGTGCTGAAAGCTTGCAATCTAATATCTTGGAACTTGAAAATGGGTGCAATGTGTATAATATGAAAATTAGCCTTTCGAAGAAAAAATTGATGTCAGTAGGTAAGAAATTCAACGGAATTGAATGTCAGATTGGTGATGCAAAGCTGGAACAGGTAGATAATTTCAAGTATATAGGTTGTGTGTTCTCCCAGGATGGTAATATTGTAAGTGAGATCGAATCAAGGTGCAGTAAAGCTAATGCATTGAGCTCACAGTTGCTATCAACAGTATTCTGTAAGAAGGAAGTCAGCTCTCGGATGAAACTATTTTTACATCGGTCAGTTTTCAGTCCAACTTTGCTTTACGGGAGTGAAAGCTGGGTAGACTCAGGTTATCTTGCTCATAAGTTAGAAGTAACAGACATGAAAGTAGCAAGAATGATTGCTGGTACAAACGGGTGGGAACAATGGCAGGAGGGTACTCGGAATGAGGAGATAAAGGCTAAGGTGGGATTGAACTTAATGGATGAAGCTGTACGCATAAACCGGCTTTGGTGGTGGGGTCATGTGAGGTGAATGGAGGAGGGTAGGTTAGCTGGGAGAATAATGGACTCTGTTATGGAAGGTAAGAGAAGTATAGGGAGACAAAGACGACGATGATTAGACCGTTTTAAAGATAAGTGGTATAGAACTAAATGAGGCCACAGCACTAGTGGCAAATAGAGGATTGTGGTGATGTTTAGTAAATTCACAGAGGCTTGCAGACTGAACGCTTAAAGGCATGGTGGTCTATAATGATAATGTATGTACGTATGTTTGTGAACTAGGTAGCCATGAAACAATACAAATTGCGGAATCTAATGGGAAAGCCTGTTTCGAATTTATTGTGAGTGAATAGCTAGTAACTTTGTAAGAGACTTGCTTTTCAGGAGAATTTAAGTACTTTATGTTATGCTGTAAAATTCCATTCTGAATAAACTTGACAGACGACTCCTCAGATTGCACCACCTGCATTGACTAGTTGAATATGGTTGAATGTAGGTGCTTGCTGAGGGAGGATTTTTGGATGTTACGACGCTATGAGTGTATCTATATCTCAAAACTTTAAAAGTTGTAAAAAAGATGTAAAAATTAGTATTTAGAATCTCTTTTAAAAATAAAAAACATGCATTTTTTTTGTAAAATCCCACTAGGAGGGGTGAAAAAGGGTGAAAAATGGGTTGAATGCCTTTAATGAGGATACTTATATCTCAGAAACTGAAGACATTACACACCTGAAAATTGGTATTTGGAATCTCCTTTAAAAATAAAGAAACACGTATTATTTGTTTTTGGAAAATCCAATTAATGGGGGTTAAACAGGACTGACGAATGGGGTGAATTTTTTAGAAAGACTATATCATCTGTACGGTATATCTCAGAAACGCAATATGTTACAGACGTAAAAATTTGTATTTGGAATCTCCTGTATAAGCAAAGAAACATAGACGATTTGTCTTCGGAAACTCCACACAAGGAGAACCGAAACGGGGGTGAAATTTTAAAATGAGCATGTCTACAGTATATCTCAAAAAGTTAACATGTTACAAAAGTGAAATATGGTAATTGGTTCGCAAAGGAAACACTTCGTTAATGTAAGTGGTATTGATCTCATTCTTCTAATGAAAACAGATCTATACATTCTTCATTAAATCCATTAGATGTTAATTAGATTAAAAGGTTTAGCCACAGCAAGAGAAATTAAAAACTGTAAAAAATGTCAGAACTGCCTGGCACCAAAGAGAATAATGAGTTCGACGTATACTTTTCCTAACGAAGTGATCTCAGATCTCGTTAGTGAAGAACAGGACTGTAAACAGAGTGGATCAGATATGTTCATGGAAAAATACGTCGGGGATTTGCATATCATCGTATATACATGAACTGAAATGGTTCAAACTTTCTTGACATTTGCGTCCGCTGATGTAATATCTTGAGTTTCGTAACGTGACTCTGATCATTACTATTAGATTTACGTAAATTAATAAATGTACCTAAGGCGACACTCCGGAAATAAAAAAATTATATTTATGGTTATTCTGGTGAATTTTTTAATGACTGAAATTGAAAGGATTGAGTTTTTTCTTGTCACGAAGTTATTCCACTGAATTCAAACAATTTATTCCTGTAATGACGCTTTGTTTGCAATTGTAATTTTACATTTAAATTCCAGTTTCATCCCATAATATTCTGCCAAGTGTAACAAAATTTGTATGGTATATGTATCACAGCTATATTAAAAAACCTGCGTATGGAATTTTTGATTGCAAAATTTTTCAAGTAGTAGGGATTTTTAAGTCCAAAATTTTAGAACATAATAATTACACAAACTCTAGTACGATATATCTCCTTATATAAATTATGTACAGAACAATCGATACGTAGTGCTTTTAAAAGAATTATTATCTACGTAATTACGAATTTACATCTACATGATAATTAAATTTCATGAAAAACTGGAATTAAACATTTAAAAAAAGTTTAGAAAATCTATTAATTGCATATGAAAGAAATCTTCGTGATATCTCTATTTTGTGTAGGTGACATTCCCACAAAATTTCATAAAAATCCGTGAATTAGGAAAAATATATTTTATCTTCGGTGTGTCGTCTTAAGTAACATGTTCTATACGTGCGTACCAGAATAGGTGAGTGAATACATTGTGCACATCGTTATGGAATCTACATTCTACGCCGATATGAAGTGGCTTCAAAGATAATTGGATAACATTGTTCTAAAATTACACGCCGAATTAATTCCCTGAGAAATAAAGTATGTACCTGTGACGAATATTATCTCCTGTATTCACATTCTAAGCGTATGATTGAGTTCACTGAAAGGTGTGTTTACAGCAAGAACAATAAAAATTGTACACTAAACAGTGATATAACATTTCCTCACTCCTGAAATATTCGATTATTCACAATCTTGCCCAGTTACCACTTTAATAGCAGTTCCAGCTTAATTGACTTTTCCAGTTTAGATTTAATACTCTTTACCGTTTATGGAAATTGCTTCTCCTTCCAAAGTGCAGGAACTGTCATAACCAGATAGTAATCGGCCTTCACCCTTCGGACTCCGAAAGCGAGACAGTTATAATTGAATGGACAAGCCAGAAAGATTCTCCCTGAGCGTACTCCGACAAAACTGAACTTGATAAAGAGTAAATTAGTTCTGATTATCTTTTCTGGCTATAACAGACACGAAGTTCTAAGGCGATAGTTTTTAAGCAACAATTACTTGAAAACCATAATATTATGTTTTAGAAACGAATCAA
Organism: Anabrus simplex; assembly: GCF_040414725.1. Classification (NCBI taxonomy): domain Eukaryota; kingdom Metazoa; phylum Arthropoda; class Insecta; order Orthoptera; family Tettigoniidae; genus Anabrus; species Anabrus simplex. Next base: position 276,807,714 of record NC_090270.1, read on the forward strand.
TTTATTACTTTCGTCGTGTGATCGACGCATGCAAGAATCGTATTGCCACAGCCTACATTTTCTATATACTACGATTTAACATTCAGATCGGGATTAAAAGTATGTGACTAGCTGGAAATCGATTCTTGTGCCTGTTGGTAAGACACAAATGGACTATATAAAGAACTATGGGCTGGTATTATTATAAAATATTACAGCAATTGAATGCAAAAGCGAATTCATGATTCGATTGATTGCCTTGTTCAGAGACAGCATTTGAATGACAACACAACCAATGTGTTATATGGACTTACTACGTTCCACTTCTCCACTGTTTCAGTTCTCTTTCTTTTTGGAATTGACGCCTTGCAGATTTCATTCCTATGTGGATTTACGTAGGTAACCATGTGGATATTTCATCTCGTCGTTAATGATTATATCAGTTGCCGGGATGAAGTTCGTCTTTCTTTAGTTATATACAATCCAGACCGGTCGACACAACACGGGCAGATTACGTCGCCCTCTTATGCGCAAAACTTCCAGAAAATTGCATAATCTTGTTGGCGGTATGCTGATTGCCACAGTGAATGCACAACGATTCGCGTTGTTCTTTAAACAGATCTCTAACATAGATTGTGTCCTTGTGAGGGATAGAAATGTTCTGTATTGCTGTAGTAGAAAGTTCTTGTATGTGCAAATTCCCTTCGTCATTTCTTCATACATCTTATCGCTGATCGGGCTGTATATATTAACTGAAGATGTATATAATGTTCTTCAATATACAATGATTTTTGCTTTGTACCATATCACTTTCCTCCAGTTTGTTAATTCGGTACTTTTAATTAGACAGCAGTTTGTCGTCATCAATAAACTCTTACAAGAGAGACTAAATGGTGGAGACAGCAGTGACATGTCGAACTATTTTATTCATGTCAAGGCGGTGGTTGATACACGCAACTTGAATTCTCCTTCACCAACAATACAGTTGTTACGTAAAGCTCACATGATAATGTGTGGTGCTTGTGACATGGTGTAGTCAATTTTTGGTTTCTTGCTATTCTTTCGCCTCATATTCCACTTTATTAATTTCCTGAAGGACTTTCATTACCTTCTTATTTCCCTCAGTTATCCATTTCGAACTGCCCTAATTTTACTTGTTGATCTCATTTTTGTCCTGAAATTACTGGTAGTGTGTTTGTCTTGCCACATGACAATCAAGGAAGCAAACTATACCAAGATATTAGTGAACTTGCTGTTGACAGAAAATCTACATCAAGCTGATGTCGAAGAGTTGAAATTATTTTACCAACAACTAATTTCCTTCAAGCCTTAGGTTTCTGTTTGTGATATTTTCGTAACTGATTTGAGGTTTCTATCCGCTTACTTTCTGACTATCCTCGGATATTTGATTATCATAACTCGGACACACGATTTAACCTGGAATTTTTTTGCTTTTCGTTAAGATGGAAGCCTTTATTTTTAATTGTCTACTCAGTTAATATATATTTTAGCTTTTTCAGTCTGCCAATAAACTAATTGGACAGTAACACTTGGAACACAAAAATGTACCTGTTTTGCTGGCATGTTTTAGCTTACGTCTCCTAATGGATGGGGAATGTTTGCGGCCTAACCTTTTAAAGATTGAGGAAATCAGCATGTTCCCAAAGCCTATGAAAATTAAGCATGTTCAGCAATTTCTCGCGATATGTTAATTCTTCAGTGACCGTTGCACTATCGCAAGACCTCCTTAAGAAGAACAATCCCTGGAAGTGGGACCAGACATGCAAAGAGGCTTTTGCAAAAAATAAAGAGTGGTTGTTACATAATATGAAATTAGGATACCTTGGTTTCAACCACATATTTCTCATCCGGACGGATGCCTCCATCATAGGCATAGGGGCCGTCTTACTCAAAGAAGAAACCACGCACTCAGGTAGAAAGAGATATATTACATTCATGAGCCGGAAATAGAGGAACCATGAAGGGAAATATTCCATCACCGAGTTGGAGATGTTGTCCATCGTCAGCGCCTTGTATTATTGGAAGAAAAATGTGTACGGTTTCCAGATAATAATCCGCACCGACAACAAAGGACTGGATTTTACCATGAAGACTTATATGGCGAGCGAGAGGGTGAGTCACTGGACATTATCCATTCAGCAATTTGATTTGATAGTTGAACAATGCCCCGAGAAGCTCAACATTTTGGCAGATGCGTTGAGCCGAAATCTGAATCCAGAAGATGTCGCTATTCATCGAATCGAATTAATATACGATGATCACAGGAGTCTTCAAATTGTTGCACCATTAGTGATGCAAGTGCCTTTGGTAAAACATAAACATTGTTTCATTGTACATGGAGGGATAGAAAAGGTCTTGGCTACACTTCAGGGGACTTTCGTGTTGGCAGAAACGAACAAGACTGTTAGAGATCTATTACGAACCTGTGACATCTGTCCAACAATGAAACCGAACCCGCATCTGCTCAAGCAATCTCATCGCCCCTGGCTATCTACAGAGCCAAGCGAGTTCTTCGCAATGGACTTGTATGGACCTTTGCCAAAGGCTCGTGGGGGGAACAAGTTCATTCTTGTCAGTTTAGACGTATTCTAGAAAATGGCAGCATTTTATCCAATGCAGAAGCCTAATTCTAAACTTGTTTTAAGGGGGATAACGTCACACATAATACCACGAATAGAGAAGCCCAAATTTATCCTCACCGACCATGGGAGTCAATTTACAACCGCCGCATTTGCGAACCAGTTGCAACAGTGAGACATAAAACACGTGCTGAGCTCCATTCGTCATCACGAATCCTAACCTTCGGAAAGAATTATGAGGGAGATTGCAAAATTCTGCAGAATTTATTGTTCAGAAGCATACTGGTGGTCGATCGATGTGGTGACCATCGTAACAGAATGCATTAACACGACGCTCCGCGAGGCGACGGGCCAGATACCCGAAGTTGTACATTTCAATCGATATGCGCCCAGATCGTGGCATAGCGCTATAACATGCCCGACGGATCCACGAGATTCGCATGAGCGAAGACTGAGGAGGCTCAGAAATGAACGATTCAACCGCCCGCTGAGAATAGGCCAGCTTGTTTTTGTTAAGAAACCCACAGTTTCATATCCAGTGCAGAAGGTATATCACAAGTTTTTCAAGTTATTCGTGGCACCCTTTAATATTCTACACAATATGAGAATAACTCTTTCAAGGTCCAGAGCCTGGGTGGTAGGACGGAAAACGTGTACAACGCAGCCAACTTGAATTTGTAACATACAGCTGCAGATCAGAGGGAAGCTGAGGACGAACGAGAGGATGATGAAGAAGAAGATGTAAGGGATGAAGGAGTCCAGATGATCCACATACCACTAAAAGTGAGACCATGCCCAGAGTGCGGGAAACCAGGCAACGAGGTACAAGAATTCATCGATGAGAGCCACAGGATACGACGAGAGAACGAGGAGCTTAGGATGAATACACAGAATCTGATTTGCGAAATCAGTCACCGGCAGGAGTGTAAGGAAGCCCGTAATCAAATCATGAAGAGAGAGTGAAGTAAATATTTATTTATTTATTTATTTATTTATTTATTTATTCACAAAGCACAAGATACAGCTACACTGAGCAAATTTCACTTGCACTGCCAACAGACTATTTAACAAACGTAAACTTTCATAATAAAATATAACAAACATAACAAAATATAACAAGATCAGGTACACAGCCTACTAATAACAACTGTAGAAATCGAAAACCATAAGAATGTCCATATTCATAGCCAAGTCGTCGTGGGTCAAGATGGCGGTATAATCCCTTCACATCAACTTATCTTTAAGAGGCTATTTACACACCTCTCGAATACACTTTTATTTGATGCTATATCAAGTTCTTGTCTCCTGTTAATATTGTTAAAGAGTGTTGGGAGGCGGATTAGGAAAGATAGTTGAAGTATTGAGTGCTGAGTGTGGGGAATGTGGAGAAGGTCTTTGGTTCTGGTGGAGCTGGAAGGAACACGGAGAGAGAAGAGTGAGACAAGATGTTCCGAGCGGTAATGCCCATTTAAGATCCCGTGGAGGAAACTCAGGTCAGCTACCTGTCGCCTGATGTGCAGCGGTGACATATTAATTGCCATTAATACCTGCTGCGTAGACAGATTTCTGAGCTTGGGGTTTCTGTTCCTTACAATTGCAGCAAAGAAGGACACTGCTCTGTCTAACTGCTTAGTATTGGAGCGGGAGGCTGTTGTGTAAATAGGAGAGCAGTAGTTTAAGAGAGGTTGAATGATCGTGAGGAAGAAGTGACGAAGAGCAATGGGGTCAGAAATTTCTGTGAAGCGATAGAGAATGCCTAGTAATTTCATAGCCTTGGTTGTATATGTTTCTATGTGGGTCTTAAATTGAAATTTTGTATCAAATATTACACCTAGGTCACGCTGTTGCGGTGATGGGCTTGTCGAGTAGGTAATATGATGTCGGTAGAGGAGATTTACGTAGTGTTATGGTCATGTGGCTGCATTTTTGTGGATTGGGGATAAGTTTCCAAGTACGGCACCAGTTCGAGGGGGCATTAAGTGAGGACTGTAGCAGAGCTGCATCTCCTGAATTCCTGATCTCCCTAAATATCTTGCAGTCGTCAGCAAAGAGTAGGGTATTGGCTGTTTCGTTGAGTTCGGATGGCAGATCGTCCATAAACAAAGAAAACAGCAAGGGGCCAAGAGTACTGCCTTGTGGGACACCGGACGTGACTGGTAACCATGAAGATGAAGTGCCTGATATTACCACTCTCTGCCAACGGTTATGTAGGAAGCCAGAAAGAAGGGTCAGAAGACTGCCATGTATATTAAATCATTCGGAGAGTTTATGGAGCAACAGAGTATGGTCTACAGAATCGAAAGCTTTCGAAATGTCTACGTAGCAGATATCCAGCTGCGATTTAGCTGCAATGGCGTGTGATGCAAAGCTATGCAGAGTGGCTAGGTTTGTTAGACAAGAGCCACCTGGTAGAAAACCATGCTGCTTGGTTGAGATATACGGCAACGTGAATGCGAGGAGACCCTGGTGTATAATTTTTTCAAAGATAAAGGATAGTGTGGGGAGAATAGAAATTGGTCGGTAAGATGAAACATTAAATTTGTTGCCTGATTTGAGAAGTGGAACAATATTTGCCTTTTTCCAGGTATTAGGAAAATAGCCCGCGGCAAAACATCTGTTAAATAATTTAGATAGAGGGACGCAAAGAGTGCTGGCAGTATTTTTTAGGAAAAAAAATCTCATGTTTGCCACAAAATTTGTTTCCGCTGAGTAATAGGAATAATGTACCCGAGCGGGATGGGCCCTCTCATCATGATTTGATACGGATTGATAGGATATTAGGATACTGAAATACATATTGGGAAGCTGATGCTCACTGGTGAAATATTGCCACACCTGCAAGAACATTCAGACTTACCTGGAGCCAGGAATATTATATATACAGTAGAAATGGACAATTTCCATTGTGAAAAGCCAGGCTAGTTAAGCTGTTTATCTCATCACAAATAACACGAAGTGCCCGCTCCCTTATTTACGAGAGTGGAAAGGGGAGAGAAGTAACAAAGATGCTAATTGCTACCAGGAAAAGAATACTATTATTTCTACATTAGGCGAGATGGCACAACGACACAGGTTCCGAGAAAAGGTGATGTAAATATTCCCTAACCTACGGTAAGGTTGGCTACGGTAATATTTAAAAGGGACGCTTTACATTCTGGCCAATGAGAAAATTCGGGTGACTTCTGGACCTTCTGCAGGTGTACCAGCTTTGAATCTGTAAATATGAAATCCGGCTATCTCTCAAATTAATAATAAATAAAATATTCATATCACAGAAATTCAAATGTGGGAATTTTAGAGGATCTTCCTCGGGATCATTGACAATTTTTTTTTAAAAATAGGGTATCAATTTCTAAGAATTGACCCCTGCTGGTCTGCTATTGGCCAGAGCTACACCACACCTGCAGTGACGCTAAGAAACCTGCCAAACGTGGAAGACGGAAATCTATTGATATCTTATTAATCTATGATCGATTCGTGATAAGATTACGACGTGTGAGATAACATTATCAGACCGTTCTGCTGTAAAAAGTTTCATATCCAGGTCGGCCCCCAAATACCGATTTAAGAAAGCCACCCCCTCTCTCGAGATTGACCTGTGATGAACAGGAGAAAGAGGGAAGAATAATATAAATAAGATGGACCGCAGCGACGACACACACAAAAGGTGACAGATCTGAAGGTGGAACCCCTGCCGTTGAGTGCCAATTCACCCGCGCCGAACTTAAGCTAGTTACATTATATAACTCGAATACTTTCGGTTCATATTGGTGACATAAACATTGATCAGTTCAGCTTGACTGTTGGATGATTCTTGTAACGTAGGAAATAATTGAAAATGGTATCAATTATCGGCATATGCGAGTAACATTTGTAAGAAGGCAATGTGCCTAGGCTGTAGTATAATTCTAATATTTCAGATGGTGAGACTTTGTCACATGTGGAGGAAACTGAGTCAGTGTAGCGAACACTAGACGGCCTAGACAACGATATCCGGGAGTGCCGTGTTTGATACTCACGAAGAGCGTCGGGTCAAATAGTACGATACTTCGTCGCTAGTATCAATAGTTCCTAGTGCGGGCAGGAACGAAGAAAGTCTCAGTCAAGGTATGGATGGCCTTAGTCATCTAGGGGTCAGAATATGTATACTCTTGTATAAAATTTAATTTAAAATGTGTGTGATGTATCAGTGCATAGGATTAATTGAGCCTCGTTTCCTGATGGCCTACTCCACGTCAGAGTAAGACGGATGGAGGCCTGTACCCTTTTGTCCGTACAACGCAAGAAGTCTACACAGTGATGAGTACAATATTTTGATGTGGGAATGTTATCGCGATAAAATGGGAAAATAAGCAGATTGATAATGGTAACTTAACGTAACTCATGGACCGCTTCTCGCTTCCATGATTTAATTAAGATGAGACGGGGGACTTCATTATTTTAACTGTAAATATGGGTTAAATAATTTTATTAAAGCATGTTGTTATACATAAATTTAATATGGGTTAAATAATTAAATTTAAGCTTGTTTATTGTATATAAATTTGCTTTGAGTTTATAAAATTATTTGATTATTGTTTGTATGAAGGAGCTATACCAAATGAATGGAGAGTTGCTATAGTAGCCCTTGTGTGTAAAGGAAAGGGTGATAGACATAAAGCTGAAAATTACAGGTCAGTCAGTTTGACATGTATTGCAGGTAAGCTTTGGGAAAGAATTCTTTCTTATTATATTAGACATGTTTGTGAAATTAATGACTAGTTTCATGGAGAGAGTTACGCTCACCCAGGTATTTGAATGAATTTCTTGAACGCTTTGGCCAATTTTGTATTGTAGTACGGTATTAGGAATTAGTCATGCTCTTACATTAAATCCAGAGATATGGAAGTGTCAATGTATTTAAATGAGTGGTTTACGACGGAAAGTCGGATAATAATAATAGATATACTGAGATGACCAGATTTTCCCGGTAGTTAAAATGGATTACATTATCGGGATTAGAAATACGATATTAAAATGTAAACAGCGTTAAGTTTTGAATCTTAAATACATAAAATACTAAAATGATTATGATTTACTAATGACATACTAAACTTTCTGATTGGGTTCCTACATGATGTGTTAATTAAATTGAAGTTAATTAATGAGTCAAAATAATGCCGCCGATTATAATGAATACTAAATAATGATCTAAACTTATTATTTAAATCGCGGTTCTAATAAATTATAAATAATGGTCTAAATTATATTGTGCTAATAGTGGTTTGATAGATAGATAGATAGACATGATTTATTTTAACTGGCAAAGTTAGGGACACGTGTCCCTGTCTTACACTTAACCAGTGAAATACATAATTAACATAAAAATATATAACATACTGAATAAAAGAAAAAAGAGACTGAAACAAATTACTACGGTACTATGCTATCCTGCTGTACATAAAAATAACTATTATAATACACAATATAAATTAACATTTTGCTTCCTGCGAAGAAATTAACATACAACAAAGAACGAATTACAATTTCAATAATAATAATAATAATAATAATAATAATAATAATAATAATAATAATAATAATAATAATAATATAGATAAACCTACTAATATTTACAATTAATTTGTCCAATTCCAGAAGTATATCACATTGACGAATGTTCAGTGTTCATGTGTTTACTGTGGGTGAAACGCATTGCAAAATGGGGATGGGGATAAGGATAACTATGCAGGAAAACCACAGCTGAGTACTTTCTAACACTACTGATGAATAATAGTAATAATAATAATAATAATAATAATAATAATAATAATAATAATAATAATAATAATAATAATAATAATAATAATAATAATAATAATAATAATAAATAATGATAATAAGAAGAGGAAGAAGAAGAAGGACCATGGGAAGAAGAAGAAGAATGACCATTAGAAGAAGAAGAAGAAGAATAAGAAGAATAAGACTGTCGCACTACGAGCTCGTTTCATAGAGATATTTTGAACACATACTTTTAAATCTTCCGTGGTTTGATATCCCTCTGACCTCCTGCGGAAGGAAGTTCCATTCACGGCTGGCCACAACAGTGAAGGAATTGTTGTAGGTTGAGGATTTATGCTTAGGAATAGCGAGCAATGTCGAGCTCAGCGCTCTGGTGTTTTTATCATGGTGTTCAGAAAGACTATGAAATCGTTCATACAGGTAAGATGGGGATTGTAAGGTAAGGATTCGGTGCAATGAAGTCAGGGTATGCAGCTTGCGTCTGTCTTCAAGGCGTAGCCATCCAAGGTCGACGTAAGACTGGGTAACATGATCTGAAAATTTCAGATTACATATAAATCTTACACAGGCATTCTGTGCACGTTGTAGTTTATCTCGAAGCTCGGTTTTCACATCTTTGTAAACTACGTCACAATAATCGAATATTGGAAGAACGAGGGTTTCAACTAGTTTCTTTTTTAAACTGAACGGAAAAGTAAATTTGAAATTGTTTAATGTGTGCAACGTAGCAAAAACTCGTCTACTCACAGATATTATCTGATTCGTCCACGAGAGGTGCTGGTCAATGGTTACTCCGAGATTTTTTACGCTCTTGCAAAAGGGCAAAACTTGATTTTGAAGTTGTACGTCGTGGATGGACATGCGGAAATTGTCGGAAATAAGTCTTGGGTGGGCAATTACTATAGTTTGGGACTTTTTTGGGTTCAAAATAAGTCCATGCTGGTAAGACCATTTACTTATGGCCTCTAGATCCATGTTAATTTTCTCGATTGCTGTCAAAACGTCTGTTGGTTTTGCATGGATGTACAATTGTACGTCGTCAGCATAGATGTGACGTTTACAATGTGTCAGCTGTTTAGCTAGGTCGTTGATATAGACAGAAAATAGCAAAGGAGCAAGGGTTGACCCTTGTGGGACATCTCTTTTTACATATTGCCACGAATAAAATGCACCTTGATTGGTGACACGTTGTTGACGTTCGTGTAAATAAGCTCCCAACCATCTCAGAGTACTGTAGGAGAATCCTAGGTGATAAAGTTTGGATAGGAGCAACTCATGGTCTACAGAGTCAAATGCTTTTCTGAAGTCCAATAATACTAGGATAGTCAGTTTTTGCTCGTCAATAGCCTGTCTTATATCGTCAGTCACGCTTAGTAAGGCAGTACATGTACTGTGATTGCGTCGGAAACCTGACTGGTGTGGGTCTAATATGTCGTGGTCGTTGAGATAGTTGGTGATTTGATTATGCACTATGTGTTCGAGTCCCTTGGCTACTATTGACAGTATATTTATAGGTCTGTAGTCACTGTTTAGTCTAGGAGATTTTATCTTTGGTAAAGGATGCACCAGGGCCATTTTCCAGACAGTTGGAAATACACTATTGAGACCAAGTAATAACTACGTATTCATGATTGTTAAAATTTATGGGAATACAAAGTTACACCCCGACGATCATTCGTGGAGTCTAACCTCAGACAACAAGTCAAGTGTAATGGGGGAATAGGAATAGCATGCAGGTAATGAATGGATGGATCGTACTACGTCTTCGATAATCAGTCGTGAACTCTGTGAATGATAATTGAGTAATATGAGTCTCATGCATGAGGATAGAGAGATGTCCGCATCAGGAATCTTCAAGAGGAAACTACGATGAATTATACTGCATAGTGAATCAACGTGAAACACAGAGATTCTTAGTGTCCGGCTACTGCAAAATGGAATTATCAGCCCGTGGGGCATAGATTAAGAATGAGTTACGGAGAGTGCAGGGATCGAACCCCGTTATAGTACGTACTAGACTGCGAGGATCTTCAAAAGGCAGAAGTATTCAGTCAGAAGTATGTAAAGATTGTTGGTTACAAGGTTAATGTCCAGATAGAGGAGGTGACTAAAGCTAAAGCGGTATTAAAATTTACCTATGATAACAATGATATTTACAGTAAGCTACAAAGTTGAAAACTAGAAAAGCAGCTGGAACTGATAAGGCTTCTGGGGATATACTAAGACAATGGATTGGGATAAAGTACCATATCTGAAGTAATTATTTGATTATTGTTTGTATGAAGGAGCTATACCAAATGAATGGAGAGTTGCTATATTAGCCCTTGTGTATAAAGGAAAGGGTGATAGACATAAAGCTGAAAATTACAGGACAGTCAGTTTGACATGCATTGGAGGTAAGCTTTGGGAAAGGATTCTTTCTGATTATATTAGACATGTTTGTGAAATTAATGACTGGTTTGATGGAAGGCAGTTTGGGTTTATGAAAGATTATTCCACTGAAGCTCAACTTGTAGGATTCCAGCAAGATATAGCAGATATCCTGGATTCAGGAGGTGAAATGGACTGTATCGCGATTGAGCTATCTAAGGCATTTGATAGGGTAGATCACCTGGGGGACTTCTGGGAAAAATGAGTGCAATTGGACTTGGTAAAAGAGTGACTGAATGGGTTGCTATATTTCTAGAAAATAGATCTCAGAGAATTAGAGTAAGCGAAGCTTTATCTGACCCTGTAATAATTAAGAGGGGAATTCCTCAAGGCAGTATTATTGGACGTTTATGTTTTCTTTTATATATTGATTTGAGTAAAGGAGTGGAATCAGAGGTTAGGCTTTTTGCGGATGATGTTATTCTGTGTAGAGTAATAAATAAGTTGCATGATTGTGAGCAACTCAAAAATGACCTCGATAATGTTGTGAGATGGACAGTAGGCAATGGTATGATGATAAACAGGGTTAAAAGTCAGGTTGTGAGTTTCACAAATAGGAAAAGTCCTCTGAGTTTTGATTACTGCGTTGAGTGGGTGGAAGTTCTTTTTGGGGATCATTATAAGTATCTGGGTGTTAATATAAGAAAAAGTATTCATTGGGGTAATCACATAAATGGGATTGTAAATAAAGGGTACAGATCTCTGCACATGGTTTTGATGGTGTTTAGGGATTGTAGCAAGGATGTAAAGGAGAGGGCTTATAATTCTTTGGTAAAACCGCAACCAGAGTATGGTTCCAGTGTATGGACCCTCACCAGGATTACTTGATAGAAGAGCTGAAAAAATCCAAAGAAAAGCAGCTCGATTTGTTCTGGGCGATTTCTGACAAAAGATTAGCGTTATAAAAATGTTGCAAAGTTTTAGCTGGGAAGAACTGGGAGAAAGGAGACGAGCTGCTCGTCTGAGTGGTATGTTCCGAGCTGTCAGCGGAGAAATGCCGTGGAATGACATCAGTAGACGAATAAGTTTGAGTGGTGTCTTTAAAAGTAAGAAAGATCAAAACATGAAGATAAAGTTGGAATTCATGAGGACAAATTGGGGCTAATACTCGTTTACGGGAAGGGGAGTTAGGGATTGGAATAACTTACCGAGGGAAATATTCAATAAGTTTCCAATTTCTTTGCAATCATTAAAGAAAAGGCTAGGAAAACATCAGATAGGGAATCTGACACCTCGGCGACTACCCTAAATGCAGATCAGTAGTGATTGATTGTTCAGATGCATGTTAGATATTTGAAGTATTACCACCTCAGCGATCAGAGATATTGATAGTCCGCATGAGTGACCGTAAGGTGGAATGATAAATCTTGACGGAGTAAACGAATTTAGAAGGGGACAATAATAATAATAATAATAATAATAATAATAATAATAATAATAATAATAATCCTGCCCAGTGTATGGGACGCAGAGCTGACTGCGACCAGGCGGGTCCACAGGTGGCGGATAGTGGGCATCCCTCCAGATATGGAGGGCAGCTGCGATATAAGCAGGGAAACCTGACAAATAAGCAGTCCCGGACCAACAGCGGCATTGCCACCAGGATGTGGTGGGACTATGGAGGGCACCATAGTCTCTAAAAGATGCCACATATATCCAGTGACGGCAATGTGACAAGGCGAGTGAGTGCCGCCTAAAAAGCACTCTGCCATTCCCGTAGCGTATGTTCCCCGTGTTAGGGGCGGCCTGGAAAACTTCTTGGTGCAGCGAACCAAGTCGTAGCAGATGGAAATGCAAATTTCTAGAAGCACAAGCTCTAAACAAGTATCAGTCATGAAAGGTGCAATGAGTAACTCATATCCTCGTGGTGGCGAAGCTACCGAAGCTGGGCATTCGGATCCGGGGGTCCAGCAGCATTGCGCAAGTCAAGACCAGTCGGAGGGTCTTAGAATCCCAAAGAGAAATCACAAATGTACACACAGAACGTTCATAGGGACACTGAATGTAAACTCGATCTTGAAAATAGGGAAACAAATGGAACTGACTAAAATGATGGATGAACAAGAGATGAAAATATTAGCTATACAAGAAACAAGATACCAAGACGAAAATACGGTACAAACACACAACTACAGGATTTATAAAGGTAAACCAGCAGAGAAAATACAAAACACTAAAGGTCTCTGGATGTTTGGAACAGCATTTGTAGTACACAATTCAATGGCAGACAAGATAACGGAATTCAAATCCACCTCACCAAGGATGTCAACACTAACTTTCAAAAACAAGAACAAGAAATACACAATAATAAATGCACATGCACCAATAAATAAGGACAACCAACAAAATCCACAGAAAGTAGAAAAATTTTGGGAAGGTCTGGAAGAAATTCTAGGAAATACTCCAGAGAAAAATGTTGTAATTCTGCTAGGAGACTTCAATGCACAAATTGGAAGGAATGAACCATCAAGAACCACAGGAAAATTCACGGCTCACAGCAAGACAAACATGAATGGTAAGAGGTTGATAGAGTTGTGTGAAAAATTCAATTTGAACATCATGACCACCAAGTTCCAGAAGAAGCCAAAGAAACAAACAACATGGATATCACCTAACAAGTTATTGGGCGAATTTCAGATTGACCATGTTGCAATCAGTTATGAAAACTCCAGAGAAATTCAAGATGTACATGTAGCTAGAGGAGCAAACTTCGACTCTGACCACTATCTGACAAAAATTAAGATGAAATTAACACCAGAAAGGAGAAAAAGTAGTGGTACAAAAATTACAAGATACAGAATAGAAGATCTGAAGTTCAATCAGCAGACTGTGAATGAATACCAGAACAGGATAAATAAGATTCAAAGTCACAGTTGGACTGAGATGGCAACATCAATACAACAAGCAGCGGAACAAACAATCCTACGAAGTAAAAAGAAGAAACATCCGTGGTGGAATGAAGTTTGCGAAGAAGCACTACAAAGAAGGGCTCAGACATGGAAGAAATGGAACTCAACTAAGAAACCAGAAGACTGGGAGTCATTCAAAGCACAAAGGAAAACAACAGCTAAAACCATAAGAGGTGAACGAAAACATTATGACACACAGCAACTAAAGAAACTAGAAGAAGATTTCGTGAAAAACAATACACGTAATTTCTACCAGACATTCAGGAGGAACTTAACAAGATACAAACCGCCAACCCTATGCTTCAAAGATGACGAAGGAAATCTAATCACTGGAAATGAACAGAATTGCCAACACCTTGCAAATTATTTCCAGAAACTACTGAACTGTAAAAAACCTGAGGAAACTCTAATGTTTGAGAAACCCAAGAACCAGACACCGGACTCAGAACCACCTAATAAAGAAGAAATCAGGGGAATAATAACAGGACTGAAGAACAATAAGACGTCAGGTGAAGATTCAATAGTTGCAGAGTTATTGAAATATGCCGGAGAACACTTAGTGACTCAGCTAGAAGCACTGTTTGTGGAGATTTGGCAAACGGAGAGCATCCCAAAGGAATGGAAGACATCATTAATACACCCGCTGCACAAAAAAGGAGACAGAACAAACGTTAACAATTACAGAGGAATATCATTGCCACCAGTTGCCTCTAAAATTCTATCCAAGGCACTACAAAACAGGACTGAAGGGATAATAGAAAAAGAACTTGGTGAATACCAGGCAGGATTCCGGAAAGGGAGATCATGCAGCGAGCAAATTTTCAACCTAATCTCCATAATACAACTACGTGCACTCACAGCCAAAAATCTAGTGATTATATTTGTGGATTTTAAGAAAGCCTATGATTCAGTCGACAGAGCAACCTTGATAAGCACGTTAGAAGAGTTTGGGATAGATAAAAAAACTAGAAATTTAATCAAAGAAACCATCACTGACACTACATCACAGGTTAAGTTTATGGGTATGTTGTCAAAACCATTCAAGATCGAAACAGGTATCCGACAAGGGGACGGGATGTCACCACTTCTTTTTAATGTTATACTTGAAAAAGTGGTCAGAGAGTGGAGGAAGAGACTGATGGAATTAGGGGTGAAAAATGGAATTTCACTGGGAAGATCTGGAGTCAAAATTGACTGTCTAGCATTCGCAGATGATATGGCAATACTGGCAGAAGACACTGAAACAGCCAAGGTACAAATTGAAACACTTCAAGAGACTGCTGTAAAGACGGGACTTCAGATATCCTTCGAAAAGACGGAACTAATGATTCAGGACAAAAAGGATCCGACACAAAATATTGTCACCAAATATGGAACAATTAAAAGAGTACAGAAGTTTAAATATCTAGGGGAATGGATAACCCCAACAGGACTACCAGGAATAGCATTACAGGAAAGGTCAAGAAAGATGGAAGCAGCGTACCAGTTATGTCGAAATGTCTACAATAAAAAATCAGTTTCATTCACTGCAAAAATCAGACATTACAACACTGTCATCAAACCAGAAAGTCTATATGCGATCGAATGTATTCCACTGAACAGGAAGGGCTTACTAGAAAACATTGAAAAGACAGAAAGGAAGATCTTGAGGAAGATACTAGGGCCCAGGAAAGTGGGTCAAGAATTTAGACTGCGACCAAATGAGGAACTATACAAAAGGACCGAAAAAATCACAACATCCTTCAAGAAGAGAAGACTCTGCTTCTACGGACACATTAAAAGAATGCCACCAGAGAGAACAGCCAAGCGAATTCTGGAATACATGGAGAACAGGAAGACACAAACTAGCTGGCTTAAAGGGGTCAAGGAGGATATGGAGGAAAATAATATATCACAGCAGGCAGTATACAACAGACAGGAATACAGAAAAATCATCAACAAAATTAAGGGATTCAAAGATCAAAGTAGCAAAAAACGGACCGGCAACAACTGGTCACGAGAACGTAAAGAAGCCCACTCCGAAAGGATGAAGAAGTACTGGGCCGATCGAAAGAGGAAGAACCGTAAATGAATGATACTTAACGTGGTCCATAGTAGACCTATTCGAAAACAATAATAATAATAATAATAATAATAATAATAATAATAATAATAATAATAATAATAGACACCGGTAATAGAAATCGTAATATTGTTGATTAGTCGATCGTAATAATAATAGTATAAATAATGATAACAATACAATTATTATATACCAATGTGCCCCGTGGTAGCACGGTCAGAAAATTAATTTCCCAGCGGCTTAATTTCTTCTCAGGGTATCCATCAGTCAAGTAAAATCTGAGATTTTACGTTAAGTTGCGTTTTACGTGAGTTCAGAAGAATACCGGTCCACCGAAGACTTATCACCGAAGAATTAATTCACCCAAGAAAGTACCGACTACCGAAAACCTCGAAAAGTTTTTACCATGCATCAATTCAATCAATAAACTACTCAACTTAACAACTAACTTATAAACTAAGCGTAAGAAAAAGAATTCATTACACAATCGTTCTAGAAAAATAATATAATAATATTTATTTGAATAAAATATAGACCTACGAAAAAAGTAGTGTGAATTTGGGTAGTATTTTTATGTTATTATACCTGAATAATAGTTCAGAGTCAGCGCTGGCTCAAATAAAAGAAAAGTAATTGCAACGTTAAGCTATTTACACATATTCATACTCATATTCATGTTCATATTCATATTCATGTTGAAATTCATATCCCTGTTCATGTTAACATTCACATTCCGAAATGAGATCAAAATGAATCTTACTATTCACAATTGATCACTGAGAAATCACAATCCTCTATTGAAATACTTCATTAGGTTGACGTAAATACTGTCATGTTAATTATATTACTTATTCTCATCACATTCAAATCAATTACGTCTTAATAAAACGTTTAGTTTACCAAAATGAAGTTCAGAAATAACTAAATAGATTAAAGTCGGAATGTAAATATAAATTTGAGCATATCTTTGGATATATGTCTCTGAAAATAAACCCTAGCTTAACTTTTAACTCATAAATCTGATCTCATAACTCTGCAATCATAAATTTGAACTCATATTGTTTGGTCCTTCTTCTTAAATACGCTTTAATAACAGCTTTGGGGCTAAGGCAATACTTCCCTAGTGCCTGTGACATCTGGCTCCTAGCCTACCATTTACCTATTCATTATATTTTTCAAGAAACGTCAATTCAAATAATCTCTGTGTCAAAAGAGACAAATTATCTGTCTAACTATGTACGCAGTTTCTGATCCACACACACATCTATTCCCGGCTCAATGTGCTTTATTTTTCTCATATTACATAGTATTTCTCATCCTTGCAAGCTACTGAGTTCATATGGTCAGTCAGAATGAAAATAACACGCATTCATGTTTGAAAATGTGTTACCGCATCAAAGAATATCATGATTACCTTTGGCCATGAACGTAGTTAAATAATATATCAACGTACTCTCGTGTTTAACATACAGCATCTACAACTGTCATATGATTCTGTCACGAATCTCAATTCTATTATAGTACATATCAATCTTACCTCAATTAGGCCATCCACGCGATGTGCTCTCTTTCACGTACTCTTTTCATTTGACACGAAATCTCACCTCATATAAATGTAACATAGCGTTTCCTCAGCAAATAGCATTCTTATCCACACCGAAGCACATTAATAAACATCCGCGTTTCAATATTCATAAATACATTCTGTCGAATAAGCATATTACAACTTCATTTCAATACACAACTATCACTTCATTTGCATAATCTCTACCACAACATATCGCCGAATACTCTTATAATGCTATGCTAAGTATCTCAGAATTGCTTTTCTATTAAATGCATTTCAATAACCATGTATATTCGAACCCAAAACAGAGTTCAATGCCCTCAACTTACAGAGCAAAGAGTACGTAACTCAAATACATTCATATCTGACGCGCGTGCCAAACGTGACGTAAACATTGTGCAAATTAATACGAGATCTGTTAAAGTTCCACAATATCTGTTAACTCATTGCTATCAGCTCTTAATACAAACACTTCATTCATTTACTAGTGCAACGTTCTACTTATTCTGACCAAGTGCGGTAGCGCGCATATAATGTAATAAACATCTATTCTACACTGCCATATTATATTATAGCCTTAAATATCTCACACTTCACTTGTATAATTCACTTGCATTCTTAATTAAACGGTTAATATTACCAACTGATAAGCACATGCCGAACTTAGAGTGCGCATACAGATAAAAAAACTACGCAACTGAAAAATGTAAAGACTTAGCTCGTTTGATGTTATATCTGGTCCAGTTGTCGCTCCAGTGCTCGGATGTGGTTAGACCCGCGGTTGGAATCCGGGTCTCGTCATCCTCCGTCCTCCCGTTCAGAATCGCCTTCTGGTGGGTTGAGATGCTCCCTCATCATGGTCTGGACATCAGGTTGGACATCGCCTTTCTCGTCATGTGCTGGTCATCTGGTTGAGATGTACCTTTCCCCAGTTCGGTCCATCTTGCATTTTTAGCAGGCACACATCATTTCAGTTCTGTAGGCAGCAAAGATATTCATTTTGGAGAAGGAATCTGTCATTATATTTTCCATTTTTACGATGATATCTCTTCAGTTGATATTTTTTCCTTGTTCTTTGGGATGTAAATTTTTCTTTGGTCGGCGTTAAGTTCTCCGTATATAAGAATTTATATATCAGCTTTTTCTGTAGAACTCGAAATTTACTCTCCTCCTTCTTGAATTGAATTTTGTGTTAGTTTACTGTTAATCGCTAAGCTGTTCGCATCATCGAAGTAAAGAGTAACAAATGTCAAGTAGATTTAAAGAAGAATCTGTTAGCAGAAGATAAAAGTCCCTCATGGAAAAAGCTATTTCTAGGTATATTTGCGAAGAGTGTGGAAAAGAATTTTCCCGAAGCTAACACAGGAGACGTCATGAGATATCATGTAGGACAATTTTTCAATGCAAACATTGTAGAAGAGAGTTCAAGAACGCATACAACGCTCAACGTCATGAAGCCGCGTGTAATGTAGCTTCATCGGGAACAAAATACAAAGAGCTCAACCATATTCCAGCGAACACTGATTTATGTTTAAAAAGTACACCTCTGCGAGAGATTTTTAATTCTCCCTTGTTGTCTAGGCCTGCTGCAAGTTCTGTTACTAAGCACAAACTTCAAGATAAAGAGAGGCAAGATCATGATTATGATAATAAGGATAATGATGTTGATCAAAACAGTAGTAAAGGGAAAGTAGAAGAAGAAGAAAATTCATTGCCATTACAGCTTGATGATTTTACTTCATTTCCTAAGCCTACTACACGTTCTGTCGCAGTGCAAACATCTCAAGAAGAGATGCAAGGTAAAGAAGAAGGAAATTTCAACGCTTCATCGCTATCGAAACAAGTTAAGTTTGTACCTAGAAACGCTACTGCTGAAGCACGTATTACATCAAATTAAGTCCCTACACATCAACTGTCTGCATATAGACTCAAAGTTCACAACAAGCCTCTGTTACCCTATGTAGATATAAGCTACTGTAAAGACCCCAACGTACTCGTAAAACGTTTACAACTGCTAAGAGCCTATCATGATGCTGGTTACACACAGTACAAAGAAGATATTTTTCAAATAGAGTATGAATTACGTCGTGTAGGTATTATTAAGTAAGCGCTTACCCTCACCTAAGTCATCCATCTGTAGTATATAGTCGATCGAGTAGCTATATTCGTATAGATTATTTCCCAACATTCTCCCTTCTTTAGGGTGTTAACTCCGCCTGTAGTTGTAGAGCCGGTCTCAAGCCCGGATAAAGAGAGGAGAGGTACCCTAGCCCTTTAGCCCATTAGCCCTTTAGCCCATTAGCCCTTTTGCCCATTAGCCCTTTAGCCTATTAGCCCTACAAGGAATGTGCGGTAATCTAATCTTCTTAGAACAAAGGTGTCCCCTGACATGTTCTAAACACATGTTGTATCGAGTACAGTGTTCTATTTTAGTCTTGATCACTTATTTAGTGTTTTAAACACTTCAATCAATGTTCCGATCACATGATAAAGTTAACGGCATAGAGTGCAGTGTTCGATTCTAGTCTTGTTATGTTTCTTTAGTGATTTGCATGTCTAAACATGCATAATGACGTCATCACTGCAGCACGTGCTTACTCTAGCTATCCCGATGCAGGTTTAAACTTGTTCGATAGAGCTATGCCTTGACATAAGAAGAGGCCTTAACAGCTTATGTATAGCCGCTATTGTTTAAAGATAGCTGCTGTTAAGAAAAAGCACGTAGAATTTTTCAAATTACCCGCCACCACATTTCAAAGGTATGAGGTTTAGTGCTGTAAAGATACCTGCACGATGCAAAGCTAGCTTTCTTCATCAGAGCAGCCACCATCTTGTGTTAGCACCTCTAGGCCGTATCATAAGGAGCTGTGTATAGTCACCGTCTTGTCGCTGCTACCTTGCGCAAGCACCCCTAGGGCGTCTCATAAGAGCAGCAGCCATCTTGTGCAGGCGCTCTTAAGCTGCCTCATAAGAAGCTATGTATAGCCGCCATCTTGTAGAATTAGATAGCTGCCAATGCCAAAGGGCCTAAGTAGGGATCGAACCGTCGATCTCATCGTTAGACTGTGTTTTTCTTATGCTATCATGTTCCTGATACTGCAGACCTAGGTATCAGGTGGAAACATTTTATCCGTTTTGCTCTACGATGCACCGTTTTCGAGATATTTAACATTTTGCATTTAAGCCCCAAATTTAATGAATCGAACCTGCACGGCACGTTATACTCTCTACCATAGCTAGACCTGATCATGTAACGAAGACTTGCTTCAATACAAGCTAAAACAGAGCGAATGCCAAAGGGCCTAAGTAGAAACCGCACCGTTGATCTCATCATTAGACTATGTTTTTCTTGTTCCTCGTACTGCAAACCGAGGTATTGGGCAGAAAAAAATTTGTCCGTTTTGCTCTACGATGCACCGTTTTCGAGATATTTAACATTTTGCATATAAGCCCCAAATTTAATGAATCGAACTAACACGACGCGTTAGCCTCTAAGCTAGCTTTCTTCATAAGAGCAGCAGCCATCTTGCGCAAGCACCCTTAAGGCGTCTCATAAGTAGTCGTGTATAGCCGTCATCTTGTGTCCGCCATCTTGCGCAAGCATCCTTAGGGAGTCTCTAGCCATCTTGTGCAAGGACCCTTAAGCCGCCTCATAAGAGCAACCGCCATCTTGCGCAAGCATCCCTAGGGAGTCTCATAAGGAACCTTGTATAACCGCCATCTTGCGCAAGCATCCCAAGGGAGTCTCATAAGAACCTATGTATAGCGGCCATCTTGCATAAGCACCTTTAAGGAGTCATGTATAGTCACCATCTTGTGCAATTAGCGTCGAGAGATGGCTGCTGTAGAATTTTTCTTTTTAAATTATCCGCCACCATATTTCAAAGGTATGTATCTAAAGAGTGTAGCACTGAGGTTTGCGATGTAAGATGGCGGATGACAGCTGACAAAAAGCGCGTGAGTTTGTTTACTAAACAAGAGCTTGTGGAATTTTTCAATTTGCCGCAACCACATTTCAAAGGTATCTAGCTAAAGATGGCAGCACGGTGCTCTCTTGATCAAAGATGGTGGATGACAGCTAACAGAACTTTTCAAATTGTCCGCTACTACATGTCATAAAGAGGGCAGCACGGTAGGGTTTGGGCAGACCGGAACATTCACTTGTTCCGCAACATTAGGAACTTGAGGCGGAGTGTTTCGGTACGGAGTGCCGAGACACGGGACACAGGACACGGGACTGTAACTGCGTCCTAGAGAGAACTTCGAGAGGCAACAGG
The DNA here is from genome assembly GCF_040414725.1 of Anabrus simplex. NCBI lineage: Eukaryota > Metazoa > Arthropoda > Insecta > Orthoptera > Tettigoniidae > Anabrus > Anabrus simplex. Next base: position 276,829,319 of record NC_090270.1, read on the forward strand.
ACATGCTCCGCTTCAGCTGGAATGTGCCTGAATCGAACGTGCTTTGCCAAGACCGCACTAGATAGATTAGTTGGCCTTGGCTGTGTCTGCCTGTCGATACCGGCTGTGTGCCGCCCTGTGTTGGAGTGTCAACATGTTTTCATCCAGTTATATCTTTAATTCTAAAGCGATGACCCGTATTTTTCTTGGACTTAAAAGTTTCCTTAAAGTCCAAATTATTTTTTAACATCAATCCCCGAGAAAGTTGAGGGAAATTTTCGAGATATTGAAGAAAGTAAATTAAAGTTGAGAGGGAAGGAATTCGAAGTGCAGAGAGCATAAGGGGGGGGGGCGCACATTGGGACGCAGGCGAAGCAGCTAAAGCAGTGCAGCGCAGAGCAGATTTTTGTAATCCACACAAATCATTGCACCATCGCAAGTTGACAGACAGGGCAGGCCGGTTCTGCACGTACTTCCGCCTACCACGCGATGTCTTCGAAACACAGTTTCCTGCGCACGTGTCACGCAGTTAGTTAAGAAATGGAGGAGAAAATTACCACAGCCATTCAGTCTTACCATGTTTTGTAGGTACTATGTGAATCATGTGGACTGCAATGCAGTATGTACGTATATATGAACGTATGTATGTATGTATGTATGTATGTTCGTGAGTAAATGGCTGAACAGAATTTAATGAAAATCGGTATGTAAATTCGGGGAATAAGGCACTACAATCTAGGCTATAAATCATTTTATTCACGCTGCGTGACAAGGTAGTTTCGAGAAAGGCCTAAAATGTAATCCACCGAGCAAGTGGCCGTGCGGTTAGGGTCGCGCATCTGTGAGTTTGCATTCGGGAGATAGTGGGCTCGAACCCCACTGTCGGCAGCCCTGAAGATGGTTTTCCGTGGTTTCCTATTTTCACACTAGGCAAATGCTGGGGCTGTACCTTCATTAAGGCCACGCCCGCTACCTTCCCAATCTTCCACCCTTCTTCCGTCGCCGAAAACCTTCGATATGTTAGTGCGACGTTAAACAAACAGCAAACAAAAGAATGTAATCCTCATATATCTCTGAAACAATCCATGACCCAAGTTCTCGCAACATATAGAATTTAAGACAAAGATCTAATGCTGATTATGGAGAGCATCATCGCCGACTCCGTCGCCGTCATCCATCATCACATTTATGTGAAGAGATAAATACGGAAAATCATTTATCATGTCTTGTCAAATATAAATGCAAACGCGTTCACAACAGATTGTCAATGTTGACTGATTTTAGTATCCTGTGTCTTGTGACAACTAGATGAAAATCTAGCAGTACATTTGTAAATACGTATTTTTCCCTCTCCCCCACTGTGATCCTATTAATGAATTTACCATGCAAGTTGGTCGTGCGGTTAGGATCGCCTTGCTATGAGCTTGCATTCGGGAGATAGGGGGTTCGAACCCCACTGTCGGCAACCGTGAAGATAGTTTTCCGTGGTTTCCCATTTTCACACCGGGCTAATGCTGGGGGGGGGGCTGTACCTTAATTAAGGCCTCGGTCGCTTCCTTCCCATTCCTAGCCCTTTCCTATTCCATCGTTGCCATAAGACCTATCTGTGTCGGTGCGACGTAAAAAATATAAAAAATAATCATGAATTAAATTCTTTGCTTAGTCCATATGAACGTCGAACATCGGTAACATAGAAATATTGTTCAGTCTTGTAAACTGACGAAGGTGGTTGTTTTTATTGCGATTGTCTTAAGCTGAATAACCGCGTTGCCATCAGCACAAGGGAAATTGTGAAGATGACTAACAAAATGAGAAAAATCGCGAATGCTTGAAGAAAAAGAAACAAGAGCCTCTTTATACTGGATGCCCCAGTATCACAGAGTCTAAAGAAAACATGTTATTTCTGAAAACCGACGAGACCCTGCGTGGCAATGTATGCTCACGTCCACTTCGCAATTTCGTAAGCTTCGTGGTGTTCTGCTCTGCTCTTCCCTGCTCTGCGGCCAACTGCTTCTCAATGTGCGCCCGGCCTAACAGCAGGAAAGTACAACAATGTATTCATCCAGTTATATTTTTAATTCCAAAGCGACGACCCATATTTTTCTTGGGCTTAAAAGTTTCCTTAAAGTCCAAATTAATGTTTAACGTCAATCCCCGAGAAAGTGTTGAGGGAAATTTTCGAGATATTAATTACTCACTAATTACTCACAATACAGGCCAATACATTCAACTGGTGAAAATATTCTTGAATTGGTTACTTTTAAACACCTGCACTGCCATTGTAACCGTGTTATGTGTATTTTATATTGACCGGAAAAATCTTAACCTAATAGCAGCCTTTAACGTGATTATTGGGCGCGAATTTCAGTGTTCCGACTGTTCGTTCACGTTCCCTGCAGCTTTATGCTGGACCATGGCCATAACTACACACAGGCACACACCACACAGCACGTTCCGTACAGGCACACTCCCAGTTCCCACTGGCGCGGAGCATGTAATGTTGCCTCTCGAAGTTCTCTCTACACTGCGCAGTTGCAGTCCCGCGTCCTGTGCGCCCGCTGCACAGTTCAGCTAGTAGGCGAAGGGCAGTGCATAGTGGCGCTTCTGATGGGACAGCGAGTCAGTGTCTCCGGCTCGCTTGAGAACGTTTCGGAACAATTGACACTTGGTGTTCTGGAACAACGGAACATAACTGTGCACCGGCACCTTGTGCCGAAACAGGGACATAGTGCCCAACCCTACAGCGCGGTGCTCTGTGGATTAAAGATGGCGGATGACAGCTGACGAAATTGCCCGCATGATAGCAGCACAGTGCTCTATTGATTAAAGATGGCGGATGACAGCTGTCAAAAAGCACGTGACTTTGTTTCCAAACAAGAGCACATAGAATTCTTCAAATTGCCGCCACCACATTTCAAAGGTATCTAGCTAAAGAGGGCAGAACTGTACTCTGTTGCTTAAAGATGGCGGATGATGGCTGTCAGAAAAAAGCACGTGAGTTTGTTTCCAAACAAGAGTACGTGGAATTTGCCACCGCCACAAAGAGGGCAGCACGGTGCTCTCTTGATTAAAGATGGCTGCTGTCACGTGGAATTGCCTGCCACCACATTACAAAGGTATCTAGCTAAAGAGGGCAGCACGGTGCTTAAAGATGGCTGCTGTCAAAAAGCATTTTTCAAATTATCCGCCACCACATTTCAAAGGTAAGTAGCTAAAGAGGGCACCACTGTGCTCTATGGATTAAAGATGGTGGATGACAGCTGTCAAAAAAGCACGTGGATTTGTTTACCGATTCAAATCTCGCGCTAGTAAGGTTAAGTTGGTAGCACTAAGGTTTAGGCCCGTTAAGATGGCAGCACTGAGGATGACAGGTGACGAATTTGCTGCTACTGCGATAAAGAGGGCAGCACGGTGCTCTGTGGTTTAAAGATGGCGGATGACAGCTGTCAAAAAGCACGTGGATTTGTTTACCGATTCAAATCTCGCGCTAGTGAGGTTAAGTTGGTACCACTAAGGTTTAGGCCCGTCAAGATGGCTGCGCTGAGGTTTGCGATACGTTGTTGTCTGTCAAAAAGCACGTGGCTGTCAAAAAACACGTGGCTTTGTTTACCGATTCAAATCTCGCGCTAGTTAGGTTAAGTCGGTACTACTGAGGTTTAGGCCCGTCAAGATGGCAGGAGTGAGGTTAGCGATGCGTTGTTGTCTGTCAAAAAGCACGTGGCTGTCAAAAAACACGTGGCTTTGTTTACCTCGCGCTAGTTAGGTTAAGTTGGTACCACTGAGGTTTAGGCCCGTCAAGATGGCAGCAGTGAGGTTAGCGATGCGTTGTTATAGATGACAGCTGTCGAAAAGCGCGTGGCTTTGTGCAAGCTCCCATCAGACCAACACAGTGAGAACTTGTATTTATCTTGTATACAGGGTGAAGCAAATTTCGCGCACTGGGGCGTCGCGGCGCGACTCCTCACATGCCAGCAATCAAAAAATGTATCTCACAAAAGATCGTCCTCCGAGTATATCCGGCAGAAAAAGAACGTTGAAAAGTGGCAATCTGGCAACACGGTAACCACGTGTAGGGTAACTACCTGTCAACACGTAGCAGCTGTGCTGTACAGTTGGTGCAGTGGATAGAATTTTGGGTTAGCATGCAGGAGGTCGAGGGTTCGATCCCGGGTTGAGGCGTCTTTTTTATTTGCTAATTTCCATCGGGCATTAAATACTGTAATAAAGACACCTTTCTTAGGTCACATGTATCTTACATTTACAAAATTTAGTAACGCTGAACACGTTGTAACGCATCTAGTAGATGAAGTGGTGCGAATAAATTCACGCCCACGTCATGGAAAGGGCGTCTTTCAAAGCTGACCAATGAAAAGAATGTTCGTCCATTTCTAGGGTCGTAGTATGTAACTGCAAATGGTTTCTAGAGGACCCGCTGCAATCGCTGTTGACGATTAAGTTGCCAGATACCATACCACCTAGACTACATTTCATCATCATCATCATCATCATCTGTTTACCCTCCAGGTTCGGTTTTTCCCTCGGACTTAGCGAGGGATCCTACCTCTACCGCCTCAAGGGCAGTGTCCTGGAGCTTCAGACTCTTGGTCGGGGGATACAACTGGGGAGTATGACCAGTACCTCGCCCAGGCGGCCTCACCTGCTATGCTGAACAGGGGCCTTGTGGAGGGATGGGAAGATTGGAAGGGATAGGCAAGGAAGAGGGAAGGAAGCGGCCGTGGCCTTAAGTTAGGTACCATCCCGGCATTCGCCTGGAGGAGAAGTGGGAAACCACGGAAAACCACTTCCAGGATGGCTGAGGTGGGAATCGAACCCACCTCTACTCAGTTGACCTCCCGAGGCTGAGTGGACCCCGTTCCAGCCCTCGTACCACTTTTCAAATTTCGTGGCAGAGCCGGGAATCGAACCCGGGCCTCCGGGGGTGGCAGCTAATCACGCTAACCACTACACCACAGAGGCGGACAGTAATAATAATAATAATAATAATAATAATAATAATAATAATAATAATAATAATAATAATAATAATAATAATAATAATAATGGAATCGCCGTGAGTTGGGTTGGTTGTGCCCAAGAAGGTGCGCTACTCTTGGATGCCTAGGTTCATAACTTTGTGAATGAGACCACGGATTGTAAATGTCATGATTATGTGAGATTTTTTGGATTGACCTTCAGATACTTTTATTGTCGCATTGACTGACAAATATATAGTTGAGCTTAAATTTGACTAGCTATTACTAGCATGCTCGTGACTCTGGGTATTTCGGCCAGCGTCCTTCCGTCTAGTTTTCCCTTTTTGTTACGATAACATTTCAAGGAGAGGAATCCGGAATATCTCATATGTAAATAATCCGGAGGTAACTCATCTAATGGAACGTGGAGGCGACCAGGCGGTATTCGTTCTTGCGTCTCCTCAAATGGTTTCAAGTTTATGTGTATAAGCACACGGGTCATTGGTTCGATCCATATGGATCAGGTCAATTCAAGATTACCTGTAAAAGCGTATGGGGTCCCTGTTCGACCTCATATAATTTTATTCCCGCTGTCAGTGTGGTAAGATGTTGTATTGCTATTTCAGGGATTTTAAGTGTAATACTTGTAAGTTTGTCATTACCTAATTTTGCCAAAGTACTTGAATAAATTGCTCTTTGTTGCAGTTTCAAAAGGAAACAGTTACACTATCTCTTTATTTTAGATAGTCATGCCCATGGTAATCAATTCCGTCATTTCCTAGTCATATTGTGAAGTCTTTCAGTTGAGTGTCAACGGATGAGCCATTCCCCCTTACTTAAATTTGCATGCCCCTTTCATCCCTGTGTTTATTTGAGCGCCTTATCTGAATAGAGATGTTTGTCAGTCATTTACTAATGAACCGATCAACCCTGAGATTAATGGTAGTCTGGGACTCATAGGTTCAGCAGGTGCACGATGGGCACTGAAGATGTATTAATATTATTACAAACAGGTGAGGCAACACCCCATTAGGGTGATTAATTTTTACTTTGCCCCTAATGACGTGAAGTGGCACAGCAAAGCGCGCTAGTTTTCGAGAGTGAAGAAGAAATCTGTATACAGAGTGGTTCAGTTAAATTAGTGAGCGTCTCAGTGGGAGACCTGAATTTTATTACATCGACATAAATACCACATGAACAATTATCAGCGATATAATTCGAGGTTCCTTTCAAACACCGTGCAAATTGTATCAAGAAATTCGAAAAGTTATTGTGCGAGAGATTAATACACGAATACCAAAATTAGTAAATGTGCCTTTCTTAAGATGCTCAGTGCGTACCAGGACAGGGGTGAATATCCAGTGAACTCTTTGGATACATCAATCGAATCTGAGTTTTAAAACTACATGACGTGGCTCTCCAAGCGCCAAACTGGAAGAGGATTTTATTAGAGCTACTGACAGTATTACCTGACTTTGAAGTAAAATATATTCCTCCGACGAATATCACCCCAGTACGCTAAACATATTGCAAATGGAAATTTGTCCATCTAGCTCTAGAATAATGAAGCAGTTTACTAGAAACAATGGCCTAAAAGGAGTGAATTATTTTAACTGTGTCATCAGTGGGCACTGAGATCAATGCATGATTTGCAAAATATTGCCAACAAACGGAGTAGTAATGATACAAGATAGTCTTAAACGGAGGAAGTGAATTCCATAAATCATCTCATTCTGAGAAACTGCTGAATATTTACCTTTCAAATTTCATTAACACATCACTCTCATCATATCCCTCATCACGTTTACAAACTATTTAGTTGAAAGCTACAAATCACAAGACCTTCATCGTAATTTTAAAAGGTATTGGGATTATTACATCGCTTCACCTTTGGTTGTTAAGTTATATGAGATAAAACAAATTCCAAAAACATCCTAAAATCGGAAATGGGTACATATTCTACCATTGTGTACCACCATTATCATTTTGATAAGGCAGACCTCCAATATGAAGAGCATACATAATAATCTTTCTCAGGTACGCAATCTCAAAAGAGATATTTGAGTTGTGCATTTCGCAGTTACATAGTAAAGGAGGGTTCTGGAGTAGATCACCTGGTTATAACTAATTACGTGTATTTAGGGTACATATAGCGAACAATTCATGCTACATTATTTTATTACACGAGAAACCTGCTAATGGCCTCTTAATCTTCACTTAAACGTTTGACGCATGTTCCCGTTGCTACGTAACAACTGATGACCAAACGATCAAAAAATGTACTAAATGACCGACTAGTAAACTGTACTGAGCCCGCAGCCCATACGAAGACCCAGCCAAATGATTTGCAGGTGTTGGAGGGTCCAAGTTCAACGTGACGACTTCCTCAACTGAGTTTTTTGCATTTCTCGATCCGTTTCGTCTGCTTCACGTATCAAAAGGTCACTCAGGTAACCTCACGACGCAGAATAGGACACGTTTAAGGAAAAATCAGGAAACATTCTTAGAAGAACAGGAATTGAACACGGGGCCCGCAGGTGTGAAACAAAGACACGAAGTCCAGGTCGGTGGGCTGTCATTATTATTCTCCATTTTGAATGTAATCCTGTGTAAATGTGAACAGACACTTCGGCTGAATCTCTTGTTCAGCGTTTCAAAAATTCAGAATCAAAATGTGTGACTGGGAACTGCTACGCTCGACTTCTCCACTTTACCAGATTTCTTTCCTGCTAGGCTTGGCACCTTATACCTTCTGCCCAACCGTGGGTCTACGGAGGTCTCCTTGCGGACTTGTGATCTCTTCGTTGGTACTCATAGCAACTGTCGTGTTTCTAGTACGGCTTGTATTTTTTGATGAACGATCCACATGGCTCGACCGAGGATGGGCAGCTACTCTCTTAACCATCTGCTCCGATTTTTCGGAAGCTTTCCCAATCGCCCTGGCTGTGTCCCTGAATGCCACAGTAAACGCACCGCGATTCGCACTCTTCTTTAAGCTGATCTCTAAGGTCGATGGCGCCCTTGCGGAGGAAAAGAATGTTGTACATCGAGGTAGTAGGATGCTCATATTTACCCAGTTGCCCTTCGTCCTTGTTGGATATGTCTTATCACTGCTTTGGCTCTATATGCGTAGTGATGATGTGTATTTTGTTCTTCAAATTATACTTATAAGTGGTCAGTACTTCATCATTATTCTCCAGTTCGTAAATTCGGTACTTTTCCTTAAACAACGGTTCGCCACCATTAATAAATTCCTACAACAGAAACTGAACAGTAGATACACCAGTGACTTGTCTAAGTGTTTTGTTATTGTCAAGATGAAGGACGACGATCACAACTTGGGATATCCATCACCGTCAATACGCGTGTTACGTAAAGCTCATTTGGCACTGTGTGGAGCTTGTGATTCGGTGTCTTCAATTTTCGGTATTCTGCTGCTTCTTCGTCTTGTGCATCTCTTCACCATGTTCCTTAATGAATTTCGTCACGTTTTCGATGAGATTAGACATCCACTTCAAATGATTTTTGTCTTACTCTTTAATATCGTGTACGCCCTAAAATTTCTGGTAATGTGTTTGTCTTGCCACAAGACAGTGAACGAAGCAAACTACACCACGAGATTAGTGACCTTGCTACTGACAGAAAATCTGAGTCCAGCTGATGCTGAAGAGTTAAAGCTATTTGCTCTACAACTAACATCCTCCAAAGCTCAGTTCTCCGTTTGTGGAATTTTCACAATTGATTTGAAATTTCTCTCCGCCTTCACTTTGTCTCTCCTTGGGTATTTGGTTATCATAACTCAGACACTTTCAAAATGAGCCGACATTCTTATAATATGGGGCATTTCGTCGTTTCTTAAATCTAGAGTGGAACAGCATCGCCAGGATCTGGGCGGAAAGAAAAAAATTATTACCATCGAATACAAATAATTTACAATTAATTTGACTAACTTAAATATTATAATTACGCTTACACACTTTTTACGCCCAATCTCTAAATTGTAGTTTCTAAGATTTATTTTTATTGCTGTCCTAGACGTTGACATACAACGTGTATCTTACCCCCACATTAATTTGTATTAGTGCAATTATTTATTTCCTGAGTCTGAACAATGTTATCCTTAGGTTACAATATACATTATGAATTAACTGTATGAATGAATAAGTGAATTAATGAATTGCCTGATTGTATTGTATTCATGAGTGTATGAACTCTACCTCTCCCAGTCGCGGATAGCCACCAGCTGGGGAGAGAGCAGTACCGAAAACTAATTACTATCATTTGAGAGTGACATCTGCGTCTCCAGATCCTTGTTTTATTTAATGGTGCTCAAGCCCGGATACCCTTGAAACTATCGCTGACAAAATACTATTCACACAGAAGGAATGGTTCGACAAGGACATAATTTGGTTCAAGTCCATATCATCGATGGTTGTGTAAACATTTCATAGAATTTTCAATGATCTGTAACGTCTACAACGATCAGCAGAGTTCGTTCGTAGTGACACTACCATTATAGCATTGGTGTTATCAGGCATGTTTGGAGCGACACTCAGTCCACGTCTGTGAGGTCGGTGGATTTAGAGTTGGTCTCGGCCCACAAATGACCACGGCTGGTCCGTACTGTGGTCGGATAGCTCTGCACTCCGACCGGCCAACCGAGCAGAGGTGCTGTCACCACGGCTCTACGCCTCTGTTTTCGTGTAACGGAGAGGGGCTCGTCTCCACCGTCGGTTGTATTGAGAATGGTTTTCCGTTGTTTTCAATTCTCCTGCACCAAAGTGAATGCCGGGACCGTTCTTAGTATAGACCACAGACGCCTCCCAATTCAGGGAAGGAATGTAAATATTTAGTAGTAGTAGTAGTAGTAGTAGTAGTAGTAGTAGTAGGAGCCTCCGTGGCTCAGACGGCAGCGCGTCGGCCACTCACCGCTGGATAACGTGGTTCAAATCCCGGTCACTCCATGTGAGATTTGTGCTGGACAAAGCGGAGGCGGGACAGGTTTTTCTCCGGGTACTCCGGTTTTCCCTGTCATCTTTCATTCCAGCAACACTCTCCATTCTCATTTCATAGCATCTATCATTCATTAATAAATCACTTTGTGAGTGGCGACCCCATCGTACTAACAGCCTATATCTGCTTCATTCATTACATCCCTGATCCGTCAATGACTGGAAAACAGGTTGTAGGTTTTCATTTTCAGTAGTAGTAGTAGTAGTAGTAGTAGTAGTATGTCCGTGAGGGGAAGTCCGTAAACACAGTGAACGTCTCGTAGGGCGATGTTGTCAAAAGCGACCACTGGTGGCTTTCTCTCTTCTTTCGCTACATGCCTGTGCCAATAGGATGAGATAAACCTTCACCTACTGCAACTCTTTGTGTTCTATTATATAGACATTTAGCCACCAATTCTACAACACTTTTGTCTAGTAGAATAGCCCTCAATTACGTCAGTGATCTCCCTTGGATAGGTCGATAGCGATACAGTCCATTTAAACTCCTCAATCTAAGATATATGCCGTATCTTGCTAGATAGAATAGTGTTACGAAAATATTGCAAACTTTGGGCTAGGAAGACTTGGGATGAAGGTCAGTCCACTCGCCAAGCGAGCTATGAGACAGCAGTGAATAGAGATTAAATACCGCGTGATTGAAGACTGCGTCTCAGACTTTGGATATGAGTCAAACGGCATCTCCTACTTCGTGTAAGCATTTTAATTCTCAGTGGGAAAGGTTATTCCAGTGTAGCTCAATTTGTGGGATTCTAGCCAGATACAGCAGATATCTTAGATTGGGGAGGTCAAATGGACTGTATCGCTATGGACCTACCCAGGGCTTGTAATAAGGTCGATCATGGGAGACTACTGACAAAAGTGAGGGCTATTGTACCAATAAAATGAGTCGTGGAATGGGTGGCTACATTTCTAGATAATAGAACACAGGGAATTGCAGTAGGTGAAGCTTTATCTGATCCTGTACGAATTAAGTGTGGAGTTCCTGCAGTATTGTTGGACATTAGGTTTTCTTATGAATATACAGTACTTGTTATGAGTAAAGAACTTTTTTGGCAGACGATGTTATACTCTACATCAGGGCCTCTCAAACGCCCAAACTCTCACGCGTGCAGAGCGAGGTGCATAGGCTCTGTGCACTGTGCATCGGTACGCTTCGCCTCAACTCGGCTTGACTCGGATGGTGTAGTGTGCTGAGAGCGACGAAGCGTTTGGTGGTAGACGACGTGTTTATCAGTGAAATAGACAAGCGCACGACAACAACATAATAATGGAGCAACCTGTTTCGAAGAAAGCAAAGACTTCCGAAAGTCCATTTCAATCGAACTGGGAACTTTCGTATTTTTTGTTTGTTTGTTTGTCGTGACGATGACGCCAAATGCTTAATCTGTGGGACGATAATTACGTGCGTAAGAAAATCATCTATTGAAAGACACTACAACAGACTAAATTCGGAAAATTATTGTGAAATCATAGGAGACATCAGAGAGAAAGAATTAAGGAAGTTGAAACAGCTTGAAGAAGAGCATTCTATATCCACAAATGAGGTTTGTTCCAGTACTGTAGCATTTTCATTTTGGTTACGGGTTCTGCATTTTTTAAAAATTATGTTTACATTCCTCTTAAACATGTATGTGTATTTCTAATCCACTTTTTTAATAACACTGGTAACCTTGTCCCATACAACTGTGCGTCTCCGCTCACCACACGTAAACATTTCGCAGTGGGGGAGAAACAGCGGTGAAGGTGAGGAACGCGGAGACAGGCCGAACGGGGAGACAGGTGTAGGGAGAGAGGAATGGGGGGTCTGCACTCTGGTCAACCAAGCGAAGTCGTCTTTTGCACCGTGCACAGTGCATGCACCACGCGGATGCACCCTGAGAGGCCCTGCTCTACATAGTAATAAATAAGTTACAGAATTTTGAGCGTCTGCAAAGTTGAATAGGCCATCGTATTTTAATTAATGTTTTGATGGGGTTGAAACTAAATCGCGGGATCATTGCCAGTACTTAGGTGTTAATATAACTAAATATCTTCATTGGCGTAATCACATTAACTAGGCTGTCAATAAAGGTTCTGTGGGTATTTAGGGGTTGTGGTAGAAATGTGAAGCAGAGGGCACTTTAGTCTATGGTAAGACCCCAACTAGAGTATGGTTACCTCACCAGGACTACTTGATACGGGAACTGGAAAATAGCAAAAGGAAAGCAGCACGATTTGTTCTGGGTGATATCTGACAAAATAGTAGTGTTACGAAAATGTTGCAATCTCTGGTCTAGGAAGACTTGGGAGTAAGGAGATGAACTACTCCACTAAACGGTATGTTCCGAAGTGTCCATAGAGAGATGGCGTGCAATGACAGTAGACGAGTGAGCTTGAGTGGAATATTTAAAATGATGAAAGCTCATTATATGAAGATAAATTTGAAAACGAAGAGGAAAAATTAGGTCAAATGTTCATTTATAGTTAGAAAAATATGGGATTGAAAACATTTCCCTGGAGTAGTTACACTTCTCTTTAATATTTACCAGGTAGTACCTGTTCGCGGGAACGGTATTGACTCCTAGTGCGTATAAACTGATTGGTTACTCGTTCCAGGGAATTTACAAATTATTTCATTTCTTGTGTAACGAAGTATCCAGTTAAACCTAAGTAGGCAGAATCTGTTTTTAAATTATTCTTCATGTTACGGTGTTAATAAATTGTCGTAAAATTCTTTGGACGGCGTAGTATGGGATTAGCCCTTTCTTAAATGGGATTTCTGATGAGTACCACACAACATTTTCTACATAGATTAGTACAGAGTATTTTTTAATTTTATTGCTTAAATTATTGAGAATTACTTGCATATGTATTTTGAGATTATCCCTTGTTAAACAGGATATCTCAATAGATCCTACATACATATAATATAGTAATTCATTCAATTTAATCGTCCTTATTCTTGTAAATTTTTAACCCGCACTTTTTCTACCTAGGTTGGGATTAGCCATAGAGACAAAAAAAAAAACCATTATTTTAAAATAATCGTGTTTAATTGACTTTTCAGGAATAAAATAGGACAAATTTGCAACAACAACAAAAGCATTCTACTACCAAAACTTTATCTTTCCTTCCGTGAAGTAGTCGGCAGGCCTCTCATGCAGCAACGTCGTCTCTGAAGGAGATGTTCGGAGATGGTGAGAGGATTAGCATCCGTGGTCTAGATTAGGAACTGTCCTGGAATTCACCTTATTGCAGGAGAATGGAAAACTACGGAAAACCATTCTCTGGACAGCCCACGGTGGGGACCAGTCTCTCTCCCGAACGCAGAAGCGTAGAGCCACGGCAGAGTCACAGCCTCTCCCCTGCTCAGTTGGTCACTCGCAGTGCAAAGCTGTCGGACCACGGACCAGCCGTGGCCACTTGTAGACCGAAGGCTACTATGCAATCGCCGACCTTGTAAACAAAGAAAAAATCAAAAGAGCAAACATTTGGCTAGGGGGCCTCGGGAGTGTTCCAGGGAATATTTACACATTAACACTGTTCGTTTTGTTTGATGTTAAGGACTAAAATATGACATACCTGTAAAACAGTATTTTGGAAACATATTTTGGTAGGGGTCCTAGGACGTTTTGACGGAGCATATAGATAGTTCGGGTCTCTACCGTGTTTCGACATTTACAAGGTGCTGCCATCTACAAAATTGAATGGAAAACAGCATAAAAATTACAACACAGCGCGCAGATGTGTGAAATATGATGCAGCACATATCACAAGTTACACATATAGACTGAGCTAGAAAAGTAATGAAACACCTGGTGTATCATTTACAATACATGAGGTAGCTAGGAGATTTATGCGGTATCTAAGGAGCTCTACATAGGTTGACACTGTAATTATTTATATTTAGAGGTGTGCCTGAGCTAATTTCGAGCAATACTCTATCTAAAAGTAATTCCCTTGTACCAAACGACTAAATCAGATGTGTGGCAATCTTCTTTCATAACAGGTATTGAAACTAACGTGTGTACTGTAAAACAAGTGAATGAGATATATTCTCCTTTCTTAATTTCACTGGTAGCTTTTTACATTTCGAACTATCGGAAAACTAATTATAATTACTGCATCTCAATGTTATTAACGTAATATATTGCATCCATTGCACAAAAAGCCCAACAAAGGTACTAACTGAACTGTCGATTGTGTTAAAATCAGAGTGTTATATTGGGTACTTCAAATGAATCCTGCGCAGACTGTGAGACAGAAAACGTATAAATGGTGTATAGTTCCGGTGTGCACTAATACATCGCATACCATTCCAAACAAATTGTTTATAAATGTGCCATAACCCTAAAACCAGGAAGAAATGGATTTTGAATAGCCGGAGAAGTCTACAGTTTATTGCTGTGAAGATCATTTTAACCTAAGTTGAATTTCTATGAATTTTCATTCACTTTTCCATGTTAGCTGTTCTAGTGGAAAACTTTAAATTTTACTGTATCAATTACATCTTGGAATATGAAAGTAGTAAACAGTGCATAGGTTAATGCTGATGATTAATAAATATATTCTCCGAACCTAACTCAAGTTTTGGGTCATAATAATGTCAAAGGTTTATGAATCGAATTGACAGGTCGATTATACTAATTTATCTTGGCATGCGACACTTATTTATTTCTTTATTTATTGAAGACCTTACATTTGTGAACGAATTTAGGCTACAACTAAATACTCGATAATGTAACAAAAAGTAGGCGTGTACGTCATGAAAGAAAACAACGGTAATTTAACAAATGTATAGGTCTATCTCTACAAAAACGAAAAGTAGGCGTGGACATCATGAACGAAAACAAAGTGAATTAAACAAATGTGTAGGTTTATCTCTACAAGAATCAGTGCTTGTCGGTTGGGGTGGTCTCAGTATTATTGTTAACTACGCTCAGTATAATAATTATCACAATATTAATTAAATAAGTAACATAATTGCACACTGCAATGAAAATACATTATTGGTACTAAAAATAATAGTTGTATTAGTGTTTAAAATATTGTCCAAACTTAGCCTAAGTTTTAGGTTATACATGCCAAATGAATAAACCGAAGAGTAAAAATCATAGCACTCAAATACATTCCTACATTCCAAGGCACTGTTCTTGCTTGATATGTTCAGTTTTTGAAAAAATAAATGTAATTAATTACGTCCCACTAACTACTTCTACGGTTTTTGGAGACGCCGAGGTTACGGAATTGAATCCCTTGGAGTTCTTTAACGTGCCAGTAAATCTATCGACACGAGGATGACGTATTTTAGCACCTTCGAATACCACCGGACTGAGCCAGGATCGAACCTGCCAAATTGGGGTCAGAAGGCCAGCGCCTCAACCGCCTGAGCCTCTCAGCCCGGCACTGTGAAAAACTAGATGAAGTCATAGTTATCTTTATCATATTTAATTTTTTTCTTCCAAAGGGTCTACTCATTAGCAAAAGACTTAATAAGGTTTTACTGTAGGCCTAGATATAGTGTTTGCTAAATTTATTTACTCACAGGAAGATGCAGTACAGTAATCACATTCTACACTGTCTATGCAGCACTGATCGTCATCCACAATTAGTGTGACTATCATTTCTGGAGCTAACCTTGTGCTCAGGACATATTTTGCATATTACTATGCATTTCCCACTTTGTCGTTTCACTTGACCATAACCTATAGCACTGTCATCATAATTTTCTCTGTCAGCACTGTAACAGGAATATTAGTTTATTGTTCAATATACACGTAGAAAAATGAACTAAAGATATTTAATGTTTCTCTTTCACGGACCTCCGAAGTGGGAGGCCAATTGCTCCACCCATAAATCTATATTTTTCAGGAATAATAGGTTATAGGACTATAGCACTATAATACTAGGTATATTTTTATGTTAATACTTTAGTAATTGTGAAAGTCCGAAAATGTCTGACTGCTTTTTTGAACACTTTTAAAGTTATTTGCGATCACGAACAGTAAGCAATCGGATTTTAGTAACAGCTGATGCACAATGGCTGGTAGATACTGGATCGTGACGTCACAGCCCGTCGCTTAAACCAGGGGACGTTTTACTTGCCTTGCGGAAAAGGGACATTTAAATATTCTTTAATGGTGGAAAACAAGGCAACTTACCACAATGTAATATGTTTACGTACTATTTCATTGATGTACTTTTCAAAAAATGTATTTTTGAAAATTACGCATGTTCCCTAGTAATGAAATGAAATGTCGTATGGCTTTTAGTGCCGGGATATCCCAGGACGGGTTCGGCTCGCCACGTGCAGGTCTTTCTATTTGACCCCCGTAGGCGACCTGCGCGTCGTGATGAGGATGAAATGATGATGAAGACAACACATACACCCAGCCCCCGTGTCGTAGGAATTAACCAATTAAGGTTAAAATCCCCGACCCGGCCGGGAATCGAACCCGGGACCCTCTGAACCGAAGGCCAGTACGCTGATCGTTCAGCCAACGAGTCGGACTTCCCTAGTAATGATACAATTAGTGCTGAATATCGCTGATGTTCGAGGATCACTGTCATTAGTGCATAAATATGTTTCTTGCAAATGTCGTCAGGAAAGACTCGGAGAATTTTTGGAGCTAGCATTCGTCCATATCCGTTGACATTTTCGCCTAGGGCCTGTAATGAACGGATGCGCTGGTTACATTCTATGTAGGCAGAGTTCAGTGATTCAGGTGAAACAAGTGTTATGGGTTTAATTTCTTCCAAATAATTGACGTGCGCCTGAATAATTCTGTTTTAATTTCCGTACCGTACCATTAGTATTTGTTTCGTGTCTTCGTACGTAGATTCTGTCACAGCGATACCGACGACAACCATCTTAGGCTCTCCCTCGAGGTAGCTGCGCAGGAAAATGTGCTTGCTTATTGTTGGGAGGGTAGGGTTTTTATCTACAGACGATCAAATTGTTTCCAGAAGGGCATCCAAGTTTCTACGTCGCCTGCGAATGGTTGTAGTCTAATAGTTGGAAGCTTAACAGTGTGAGTCATTGTTGCGTCAGATGCAGTAATAGGGGTACTGTTCAATGCCAGTTCTGCAGTGGTAGTGGACAGTTTATTTTCTATTTCCAAACTAGCCTTTTGAATACCACGTTTTGCTTTGTCAATATAATCATCGCAGGTAGGTACGTCAGAATTAAACTCCGAATCTGACAGAAGATCATGAATTGAGTCGTCCAGCTGCGTTAAATGTGATCAAGATTCGTGGAATCGATCTCGGTAATACTGGTAATCATTAATGCATGTGTCTCTCGTAAAGCTGTCAATAGCCGTGAGGAACCGAGTAACGTTATTCCTTTCTCTTGTCCTCTTTCTTTTCAAGTTGTGAACTGTCGCGGTCGAGTCAGGAAGTCTAGCGGCTGTACCTTCTGTATTTGCCATAATGGCCGTGTAATAAATCCTGATTGACAGCTGCTCGGTCGCTGGGTTTGTTGTTTACGAGAATAGTAGTAGTGGCCCGCAGAGTGTGTCCTTCTCTTGAAGTCTTAACAGTCTCGTCGTGTAAGACAACGTAGTTTAGTTATTGCTGGTAGATGGCAGCACTTGTCACAAGCATGTAGTTGGAAGCGCCTATAGTTCCGTTTTTATGAGTTTCGACTTGACAGTCATCCGGTGGTGCCAAATTGCTAGGAATACAAACAGCTGATTTACGAGACACAACACGAACAGAAATGTAAATAGTGGAATATAAGTCCGCAATCAGTTATTCTTTGTAGCAACATACATGATTCACGTAAGATCAATAATATACAACACATTTAGGATAAGGCTACTAGATAAAAATGTCAGTGCTCGAACAGATAAAACGTGAGAAAATTAAATTAAATTTCTACTCACCATTTAGAAGATCTCGCGTTGCTGTTAGATTCACTTTCCCGTAACGAAGGAAATAATCCTACGAGGCGAATATACCACTCATTTCTGAGTCTCTATCGGCATTGTCATCGACTGTTGAGGTTTCACACTCGCTGACCCTAAAGAGATAATAAAGTCTTCAACATAATCGTCTGAACTACTTTATGCCCTTCCTTCTGGCTATCCACCACATAAACTGGCACTGGGGCTTGTTTTGTTTCAAGCGATGCATAAGATCCCCCTTCCCCATGTCATCGAGAACCGAAATATTGTGCTGCTTCAACCACTTAATCAACTCATTCTTTCTGGCCGCCATTGTTGGTGCTTTGTCAAGAATGACTCCCTAACATTACAAACAATTTCCCGGGCCCGGCTCCTTAGTGGAGTACCTCGTCCGAAGGGCTTTCTTCTCTTGGGAGCTTCATCCTTAGACGTAGGCGTCGACATGACAGAACATCAAATCCACACACAGGCCTAAAATTAACCTACTATATAACTACCGAACGAAATATTAAACTAAGCTGCTATATAAAATAGATCACCTGTTACACACTATTTACTACAATATAACGCGCTATACCATTAAAAATACTAAACAATAAATTTATAAACTCTACACTACGAAATATACACGAACAACAACCTAGTACAAAGACACACAAAGACCGCGAAAAGAACTGAGCACAATAAAACACACAGCTGATAGCACGTGATTACAGTAAACAACAGATCGACAACACTGCTAACCGGAACTGGAGTCTAATGCGATTTGTCGGAGCGATCGGCTACCTATGATTGGCTGTTGATTAATTCACTTACCCTCCGCCAAAAGGCAGCGCTCAAACGTCAAGTCGAAACTCATAATAACTGAACTATAGTCAGCGCGTTCTTTATCCCTTCAATGTTCCATAAAAGAATCTTTAGTTTTCCTTTTCTGTCTATCATGATACTATTTGGAGCTCTCATTTCTTGCTCCGGGCAAAGTTCCAGTGTCTCTTGAGGAGCGAAAAAATATCTCCTTACTTTGACATTTGAGGGCCAAAATTCTGAACAGCTTACAGTCGCTCTACTTCCGCACTGTTACAAAAACCGATGCGTAGGAAAATGTCATAGAAACGGGAGAAATCTGTTTGATCTGAGTTTATACCCGGAGAATGGCTTATCACCTTCACATCTCGAGTTGAGATGGTCCTTGCGAGTTTAAATTACACAGAGGTTATTTTTTGTGTCATGAACTCTTAATAACTGCGCTTAGTTTCAGACGTTGAACCCTTCCTCGAATGCTGTAATTTTAACGAAATTATAGTTGAGAAAAACAGAAATAAATTCCAGACTTCTTAATCGCTTGAAACGTGTGTGCATCCTTCTATGACCCAAAAGGGACTAAATAATATTGTGACAAT
Organism: Anabrus simplex; assembly: GCF_040414725.1. NCBI lineage: Eukaryota > Metazoa > Arthropoda > Insecta > Orthoptera > Tettigoniidae > Anabrus > Anabrus simplex. The sequence continues at coordinate 276,848,569 of NC_090270.1, forward strand.
TCTAAGTAATTCTTTATTTTGATATTTAAAAAATTACTTTTTAAAAATTTGTTTTACATCGCACCGACACAGATAGATGACGATGATATAGAAAACGGCTAGGAGAGCGAAAGGAAGCGACCGTGGCCTTAATTAAGGTGCATCCCCAGCATTTTCCTGGTGTGAAATTGGGATTTCACTGAAAAAACATCTTCAGGGTAACGACAGTCGGATTCAAATCCATTATCTCCCAATTGCAAGCTCATAGCTGCGCGACCCAAACCGCAAGGCCAAGACCAACTCACTCCGTGTTCTAGGTTTTATTTTATACCTTATATACCTTGTATTGTATACCTTGTTTTGACATTGACATGCTGCTGCCATGTATACTTTTGACGTGAATATAGCATATAAATGACAATCACAACACGCAGAATATGTCAAATGTGATACAGCAGGTCACTACAAGTTACACTTATAGTCTGAGCTGAAATGAAATGAAATGGCGTATGGCTTTTAGTGCCGGGAGTGTCCGAGGACATGTTCGGCTCGCCAGATGCAGGTCTTTTGATTTGACACCCGTAGGTGACCTGCGCGTCGTGATGAGGATGGAATGATGATGAAGACGACACATACAACCAGCCACCGTGCCAGCGAAATTAACCAATTAAGGTTCAAATTTCCGACCCTGCCGGGAATCGAACCCGGGACCCCTGTGACCAAAGGCCAGCACGCTAACCATTTAGCCATGGAGCCGGACATAGTCTGAGCTAGAAAAATTATGAAACACCTAATGTATTATATACGGGGTCGATAGGGGTGTATGGGGGTATCTCCCCCCTGTGGGTGGGGGCGGTAGAATAACACCCACAGTATTCCCTTCCTGTCGTAAGAGGCGACTAAAAGGGGCCTCAGGGGCTCTGACATTTGGAGCGTGGGTTGGCAACCACGGGGCCTCAGCTGAGTCCTGGCATTGCTTCCACTTACTTGTGCCAGGCTTCTCACTTTCATCTTTCCTATCCGACCTCTCTTGGTCAACTCTTGTTCTTTTCCGACCCCGACGCTATTAGGTTTGCGAGGGCTAGGGAGTCTTTCATTTTCACGCCCTTCGTGGTTCTTGTCTTCCTTTGGCCGATACCTTCATTTTCGGACGCCTCCCATCTTTTCTCTCTGATTAATGTTATATAGAGGATGGTTGCCTAGTTTTACTTCCTCTTAAAACAATAATCACTACCACCACCACCACCACCACCTCGTAATCTGCAGGCCTTCGGGCTGAGCAGCGGTCGCTGGGCAGGCCAAGGCCCTTTCAAGGGCGTTAAGTGCCGTGGTGGTGGGGGTAATATTAATAATGAAATAAATTGAGTCCATTACACAAAAAGCCCAACAAAGGTAGTAACCGATTTGTAGAGTATTAGAATGAGTGTGTTCTTGTGTTGCAGGCTTCATATCTTTGAGGGTTACTAGACCTAGTGTGTTTAATGTAATAATTTACTCGTAATATAATAAAAGTAAATGCTTCATTGTGGCATTATTGCAGCATAAATATTAAGCAAATAATCCACAGTTTCACCTTATTGTGTTGTGATGGTGTTAATGTCAAAGGTTCCACGTTATATATTTTCAATACCGAAAGTAAGGAAAGAACATTATCCATTAATTGAACTTTAATGCCATTATAAATTTACTCGACTTAGCTATAAATGTCTACTTTATATCATAATATCTGTCAATTTGTGATTGCAATTTTAAATGTACAAATCTGATTTTGGAAATTTTGTTGTGGAAAACTGCGAATGGGAAGTGCTGTACTGAGAAACATTTATATCAGGCAAAAGAAGAAGTTAGGGCTTTCTATTCTCTTTCATTTCCATTCTGATTGCTATTTCTCTCTGCAAGGCATTCACATAGTTTTTATACAGGGAATCCTTGAAAAAGGCTCTAATATTTACAAGTGAGGCATCACGAAACAAACGAAGGTAGAAAGGTCCTATAAACATTGGTCAAAGCCAATATGTTCGCAGTTGTGGTCCGCTAGAATTACCATCAATGATCACGATGTTCCAAAAATTTACGTAGGGTCGTATGCATCAAATGAAGGAAATATGTTCCCACCTAAACCTTGGTGGTATACGACTGCAAATGTGGTAGATTTAAGTTTAGGTTACACCTAACACGAGTCTTCCATGAGCGATGGATTGGTCGGAGAGGTTCAATACCTCGACTTGCCCGTTCGCCTGACCTTAACCCGTTTGATCGCTGGCTTTGGGGTCATGTAAAGACCATATTACACTTCGAAAACGCGTGTTAAATGCTTGCGATGCAATTCGGCAACAGGCATAGTAGTTACAACAGATGCGTGATTCGATGCTACGTAGCGTGGAAGGTGATACCATAGAGCACATGTTCTGAAGAGTAGATCGATGACATAGTGATCGATAGCGGACCATAACTCCAAAGATATTGGGTTTACTGGACCTTTCTTCATTCGCTTGTTGCGTGCTGCCTCCTCTGTAAATACTGGGACCTTTTTCAAGGACAACCCACAGAAATGCCACATTAATGCCTCTGACTGATTGTGTATTTTATTCATTTTAAAAATTGCATTTCTTGATATTACCTTTTTGTTGTTATCTGTCAAACCAAACCAAACCCCATGGCACTATAGCCCTTGAAGGGCCTTGGCCTACCAAGCGACCGCTGCTCAGCCCGAAGGCCTGCAAATTACGAGGTGTCGTGTGGTCAGCACGATGTATCCTCTCGGCCGTTATTCGTGGCTCTCTAGACCGGGTTGTTATCAGTCACGTTATGGGAAATAATTTCTGTATTGGCTATTCTTTGGAATGTGTGATACGGAGCAGCCAGAGAAAGTGATATTTTACGTTACCAGTGAGAGTTTACATCCGGATTTTCGAAACGAGTAATGTAAACTTATCACAACTGTGGAGAAGGACCAGTACCCGCCCAGGCGGCCACACCTGCTACTTTGAACAGGGGCCTTGTGGCGGGATGAGAAAATTGGAAGGGATAGACAAGGAAGAGGGAAGGAAGCGGCCATGCCTTATGAAGTTAGATACCATCACGTCATTTGCCTGGAAGAGAAGTGGGAAACCATGGAAAGCAACTTCGAGGATGGTTGAGATGGGAATCGAAACCTTCTCTATTCATTTGACCACCCGAGGCTGAGTGTACCCCTTTCCAGCCTTCGTACCACTTCTCAAATTTCGTGGCAGAGCTGGGAATCGAGCCCGGGCCTCCGGGGGTGGCAGCTAGTCATACTAACCACAATATCACAGAGGCGGACTGAAATGAATTTAAATAAATAATTTTGAATCGTCGCGACCTAAAATCGTCTATGTTTGATCCATACATTGACGCCTCGTTATTTTAGTCTTGCTATGAAAGATATAATGGTGAGTACATGGGGTTATGTTGTAATGAAATAAAAAATAATGTTATTTGAAGCAGCGAACAGTCCACTAAGCTATCGGAGTCGTAAACATGGTTCCATGGCCTGGATGAATGCAGGTAGCAAGAACTTTACGATATACTGTGATATATGCGCTATTTATCTGTTCGAAATGGATTAACCTACGCATGGGGCAATATTGTGATGGCGGCAAGTTACTTAAGCTGGGAATACAGAGACAAATTTCAGTGTGTAGATGGGTACGAAGCCACAGTGCTGTAATCAGGTGGAGAAACAAGTTTAGTGTTAGTTGATTCAAGATCTCTCTGACTACCCGTATTTCAACCAATCAGAGACGATTTCTAATGAGACAGTGCTGGAAGTAATTACAGTACTGTAAAATGTCAAGGCAATTACATCACAGCGTGAAACAAAAAAGTCATTTCTAACTTCCACATAAATATTTCATGAGAACTTGTATTTGAGATATCATAGAGTATGTTCTTCTGTTACTAACACGGACACTGTCAAAGTTCCCGGAAGTACTTGACCCCTTTACAATGTACATGGAGATCATGGCGGGAGCTTCTACCATTTTAAACTACAAGGTGAACCGCTCACCCAGTTTCAAGCAAATGGAATTTGAATATTTCGATAGTAATTCACAAGAAGACACCAGTACGCGTAGCACAATGGGCAAGCTGTCACGTCGAGAAGCTCGTAATGCACGATCGAATCTCTCCATAATAGTTTATTTTTAGGCCCACGTTATTCTCTACTCCTACTACAAATGTCAAAGAACAAATGTCGACAAAAGTCTTTGAAAACGATTTTTTCGTATGTTTTGTTCAGAATCATTTATAATAAGGAAAGAAAGAGAAGACAAGTTGAAACCGAGTTGGGAAAAGATCAATTTGGCTTCAGAATAAACCTAGAAACACGTGAAGCAATCCTGACTTTACGTCTGATCTTAGGGGACCGCATTAAGAAGTACAAGCCCACGTGCATGGCGTTCGTGTATCTAGAAAAGTCATTCGATAATATTTATTGGACCAAGATATTTGAGATTCTGAAGATGATCGGTATGCGATACAGAGAAAGCTTCGAGGGTTGGCTTTTCCCTCGGACTCAGCGAGATACTCCACTTGTACAGCCTCAAGGGCAGCGTGAGACTTTGGGTCGATTATAAAATTGGGAAGGAGGACCAGTATCTCGCCCAGGCGGCTTCACCTGCTACGCTTTGCGGGGGGATGGGAAGATTGGAAGGCAAAGACGAGGAAGATGGAGAAGATGTGAAGAAACCACGGAGAGCAATTTCGAGGATAGCTGAGGTGGGAATCGAACATCCCTCTACTCGGTTGACCACCCGAGGCTGAGTGAACCCCGTACAAGTTCTCGTATCACTTTTCAAATTTCGTGACACAACGGAGAGCAGCTAATCACAATGACCACTACACCACAGAGATGGACTCATAACTTAATAACAAGCTTAAATTAATACACAGTTACTTTGTCCCTTTCCTAAAAATAAATCATGTTGGCAGGTCTTCAGTGACTGAAAGACTACATAACTCGTGCATTATAAATTTCCTCTCAATATGGTCACTTAGCGAGATTGATTGCCTTTATCTGAATGATGAGTAGCGAAATGAATGTTCCCCATTTCACTCTAAAGATGTTAATGTAATTGTCTCATTACGGCTTTGTACAGCAATCTACTTAATGAAATGCTGATGATTTAAGATAATTTGTGATATCACCTAAACCGAGTCATTTCAACAGAACTAAGTGTATTATATTGACGTGAAACTGCTTCTGTGTCTGCGGATGGTCTGCGCACTTGTCTTCATCAAGTGTTCCTGCTAATATGTAAAACTGTATAGTTTTCAGCACCAGTGCACAGTATTCCAAGACGACAGCAAAGCTGGGGTGAGAAAATCACTTCCTCCATAGACGAAGTGCTTTGTTATTTAAAAAAAATTAACACCATACAAACTTCACCATGGTAATGAGTTGGAAATTGGATTGATGATTTATAAATGTATCAACGCATTATAAGTACCTCTTTAAATTGAACTAATCTGTTTTGTAATACAACTGCAAAAAAAGGAATTCCTATAAAAGGAACTGACTTAGAAATCTGACACTGAATGTAAGAATAATATTTTGTAACCAGTGGAATTTGATGTTAGAATCGACGGAGGCAGAATCAAGTAATAATGAGGTGCATGTTTTTCTGAATAATTATCTGAAATATCAATGCCATTCAGAGTATGTACAAACTAAATTACTTTACAGGTGCGTTGTCTTTGAAGTAAATGTTTTCGTAGTTTTCGCAGTTTCACTGTTGAAAGATAAATCAACATTTAGTATGTGACCGTATAGTTCTACATCTACTTTTAATGATTGTGTAAAGTAAACTGTAAACTTGGAGAGGGATATCATTAACCTTGAACGCACGAATTTAGTTCATAAGCACCTGAAATTATCACGAACGCTTAGTTTGTACATTTCTGACATGTTAATTGGTTGGGGAGAAAGAGAACAATCCTGTGACTACTACAAACACTTATTTACAGTCATCTTAAACTTTGTTCCAACAGACGTAATAGCTAATGGTAATTTTGTAATAATATTAATTTTACTAACAATAATATTAGATGATAAAAGAAGCAAGATCTGGAACCGATGTAGCAACTGACTAGGATCTACATTTGTAAGCAGATTATGTAACAACGGCATATCTGAATTGATAAAACAGGTATTGAAAATTAATCACCTTACCTCATACATCAATAGAGTTAATGATTATATACTATTGATAAGAAAATGCATTATTTCATATTCATTATATATTAATAAATTACTAACTATAATATACTTACATAAGAATCGATTATCACAACATTTTATTTTATAAAATATTCTTCTGTTAATTCATTTGGATATTAGTTTCTTAAATCGAGTAACCTACCGAGAACCCAATAGACTGAGGAATCACCCTAACATCCAGTATGCTATTTAATCTTTGCGAAATTTAGTGACTTGAAGTGTCGAACATATTTAATCTATATACTTCTGTACGATTATAGCATTCGCAATTCATTCACGGAAAAAATAAGAGAAAGAAACATCTTGAATGGTTCAGAGCAGAACTTTTAATCCTCTACTATTTTGAATTATATTCTCAAGCTTCAGTATCCTCTCTTTCAGACAACCAAACCAGTATCAAATTTCAATCAGATTCAGAAAAGAACTCGGGTCAACTTTCATACTATTGTCTGTCATTAAGACAGTACCGTGCAGTGGTTTGTGTTTGGTATCCAACAGTTTGAATTAAGTACTCAATATTAGATTATCCTATTAACGTTCAGGGACGAATGAAAAAGTTAATTGAAATCATCCGAAATGAGCTTTGTTTAAAAATGTTTGGAGTGGGAGGCTTTAATTAAATGACGGATTGTTTGTTTGATTGATTGATTGATTGATTGATTGATTGATTGATTAATTCATTCATCGGTTGATTGAATTTTAGTTGGTTACTACAAAGCAGGAATATTAATAGCAAAATCATAAGACTTTTTAAATTCTCTTGTTCAAAGTGGAAATCGGGGCATTCGTAAAATGTCTCGATTGTGGACTTTGATTTGCCAGTGCTGTAACACTTTCTACTTTTAACTAATTTAGTACTGGGTATGCAGCTGCGTTGTGGATCTGTGAATCCATTCTTCTGTTCAAGCCACACTTATGTGAAAGATACTATCTGCCAGATCTTACCCATCTTCACTGAAACTTCCCTAGAGTGAAGGCTGTTTATTTCAGTACGAGTGCGTTGAGGTTTGACATATATTTCTCTACTCTTTGTTTGGAATATATTTCCTTCATGGGTGATGTGGAGGGCTGGTAGCCAGAAAGTTAGTGTCGACTTCAGAGTTCCGGTAAATATGTGCATAATTTGATACAGTTGGACGCCGATCTGCTTTGCATGGTAGTTATTTAATCAAATAGTGTAACAGTATTTTGCACTAGACTAGGCAAGGCCAAGGTGTGATTATCTGGTAGTAATTCAAAAAATGAGTATCTTGGATTTGATACGCACCACTACTCCCCTTTTCCAGATTTCTTTCATTCTGGGGCTAGCTCCTTACAGGTACTGTCCCTCTAATGGACTCCGGAGATCACCTTGTGGAATGATAATGACATCACTGATGCTCGTATTACTTTTCGTATTTCTAATCACCACTTTAACTGCCGATTCTGTAGTCATGCAATTGAAGTCACACTGGGCAAAGCATTCCTTTCATATATACTTCTTTTTAATGTCAAGTTTCGAGATCGTAATAGGACTGGCAATGAACGCCACAGTGAACGCATCTCGTTTCGCGTTGTTCTTTCAAAAAGTTTCTACCATAGACAGTGCCCTTCTGGAGAACGCAAATGCTTTCTACCGCCGTACGAGGAAATTTTTAATCGTGCAACTATGCATCACTTCAGTGTCATACATCTTAGGATCACGCGTTAGGTATATTGCAAGCCAAGGACTTTACACACATTTCCTAGGTGAGTTCGCCTGTGTTCAGTTACACATTTCACTTCTTCAGTTTGTTAATATTGTCCTTGTTATTCGACAAAGGTTTGTCACCATTAATAAACATTTGGAGAAGAAGCTGACTCGTGATACGAATAGTTTATTTTCTATTAGCAACGTGTCCTTGAACGCATCGGGTGGTGCACGCAAACTAGGAAATTCTTCCCCCACTATTCGTGCTCTTCGTAGAGCGCACCTGACCATGTGTGAGGCATGTGACCTAGTGTCGTCCATGTTCGGTTTGCAGTTGCTCCTTCGCATTGTGCTCATCTTCGTCATGTTTCTAGTGTACTTCAGTTTCATGTTAGAAACCATCGCAGATCTGAACCACATCACTGTACACCTATATTTCGAAATCATGTTCGCGTCGTTAATTGTAGCAGTGACTGTAACATGCCACCTGGCAGTAGCCCAAGCGGAAGATACGAAGGTACTCGTAAACCAACTCCTACTAGTGGAGGCTCTAAGCAGTGCTGATTTCCAGGAGTTGAAGTTATTTTCTCAGCAACTGTTAACTTCTAAAGCACATTTTTCCGCTTGTGGGCTTTTGACATTAGATTTACAATTTCTGTCCACTTTTATTACGTCTCTTCTAGCGTATCTGGTTATCATAATACAAATAAACTCTTTATGAGATGTAAAGCTAAAGTCATCTCCGTACAAGCAGTGCTTATTTTCTAAAATTTTAGGTACCGGAACACATACCCTCACATTTTTCCCCCTTTTCAACCATACGTCGCTTCCAAACACAAACAAACACACACACACCACACCCTAAAAAAAAGGTCACAATTTTCCATATTTTAGATCTTGGAATAACACTTACAATGAGATATCATTTTAAGGAAAACTTTTCTGAAAAACAGATGTTAAAAGCATAATTTCTTATAATAAAAACAATAAAACCTCAAAATATAATATAAACTAGCTGATGTACCCGTGCTTCTTTACGGAATTCTACACTGTATACAGAATTATAGGTTAGCTAGTGTACACTTTGTGAATAAGATTGCATAGCTCTTAACGTTACCCTAGAAACGCAAAGGTGAAGTTACCAACCATCTTTCTTTATGTGAAGACTGGCTTAGGGAATTTTCATTGAAATGGTAGGCCCTCTTGTCTACTATCCGTTACAATATAGTTTGGGAATTTTCATTATAATGGCAGACTCACACTCTAGACCTGCAATTTTACGTCCTCAAGAAGACTGCCTTAGTGGTTTTCCCGGCTGAAATCAACATAGGTCATTACAATGACGCCAGTAGGTATGTCGCGATTAAAAGCAATGCTATCAGATGAAATACTGTACTTGATCAAATTAAAAACAACACATTTTCTCACTCTAACGAACATTAGTACGGCGCCGATCTAACAGTCCAAAGTTCCAGAGCTGGATTGACGCGGGCGCAGAGAGCCGTGAGCACTCTTATTTTCGGCCAGGTGGGGGTGAAGTGTGGGGAGGGTGAGGAGCGTAGAGCCCCAGGGCCCTTTTACTCATCTGTACACGATGAGTTTGAAAATCTCGATTAACTACGCTGGCGGGAAGGGGGTGGGTCGAGTAGGGGCGGGGAGTTTCAGTGGAATAACCTTTCCTAAAACCGAACTGCCTTCTATCGAACCAGTTACTAATTTCACAAACATGCCTAATATAATCAGAAAGGATGACTTCCCAAAGCCTATCTGCAACGCTTGTCAACCTTACTGGCCTGCAATTTTCAGCTTTATGTCTATCACCCTTTCCTTTATACACAGGGGCTACTATAGCAACTCGCCATTCATTTGGTATAGCTCCTTCAAGCAAACAATAATCAAATAAGTCCTTCAGATATGGTACTATATCCCAACCCATTGTCTTTAGTATATCCCCAAAAATCTTATCAATTCCTGCTTTTCTGGTTTTCAACTTTTGTATCTTCTATCTGGCCATTTTCCTTGTAACCTACAATCTTCACATACTGCCGACTGAATACTTCTGCCTTTTGAAGATCCTCACATACACACTCTTCTTGTTCATTGATATTATTCCTGGAAATCCTTCATTGAACCTGTTTCTGCCTTAAAGTATCTATACGTACCCTTCCATTTTTCACTAAAATTTGTATGACTTGCCATCATGTTATCCTTAGCTGACTTCTTTGCTGCATTCAGTTTCCTAGTAAGTTTCTTCAATTTCTCCTTACTTCTATAGCCATTTCTAACTATTTCTTTTCAATCTGCACCTCCTTCTTAGTCTCTTTATTTCTCTATTATAATAAGGTGGGTCTTTATCATTCCTTACCACCTTTAAAGGTACAAACCTGTTTTCACATTCCTCAACAATTTCTTTAAACCCATCCCAGAGTCTGTTTACACACATATTTACCGTTTTCCACCGATCATAATTACTTTTTAAAAACTGCCTCATGCCTGCTTTATCTGCCATATGGTACTGCCTAATAGTCCTACTTTTAAAACCTTCCTTTTTATCACATTTAATTTTAAGTACGACAAAAACAGCTTTGTGATCACTAATGCCATCTATTACTTCGGTTACTCTATAGAGCTCATCAGGGGCGGCTTTTCAGGTGAAGTGCCACTTCACCACTTATTTTTACCATAATGAATTACTTAAATTTATTTTTCTTATTACATTTGTTGGTTTTACGGAACGAAAATGTTTTATTGTACGGCGTTTGGAGCACCTAATCACCTGATGAGAACCACGGGAACTCACGAAAGTGCCGGCTGTCGGCCACAGTACGGCGCGTGAGACTGAGTGAAAACGAGAGATTCCGCAGCTGCCTCTACCTCCCAAGTGCTCCCTCCTAGCGCATGGCCTTGGCGGTTGCCATGACAACCGTGACGTCACCCGCGTACTTTCCACATAGCGGAACGTGCTAGTGAAGTTATCGGAAGATCGGAATGTTTCGTCTTCCCTGCGTCATCCTGTGTGAAGTACGAGTACTTATTATTCGTGGTTCATTCGTAGTGTTGTGCTGTTTTATTTAAATATGTATCCTATTTATGACATAGTGTGCATTTTATTATAAACACCATTTCCACGTTGGAGAAACGAAGATCAGAATGAAGTTCTACGTTTTGATCGCCCTACTGAATCAGTGCAAATTTGTGCTACAAAAGATGTGAAATATTCCCGTAAATCTTACATTCTTAGTTTCAAACGATCGTGGTTTAAGGAATTTCCATGGTTGTGCTCCTCTCCAGGTCTACAGAAGTTGTTTTGTTGGGCCTGCTTGCCTTTTATCAATAAAAATAACGCTTGGAATAAAGAAGGATTTTCAGCCCTTTTGAACATAACACGTTCTTTACGTAATCACTCAGACTCTGCAGAACATAAAATACGGCAGCTAGATTTCAAGACATTGGAAACAAACCAAAATACGATCTCTGATGTCCTGAAGGAAAATGCCAGACTCTATATTGTAATTGTACAGGTCAGTGAAAATGTGCATTTAAATAGGCTTTTCTTTCAGTTGGTAATTGATGCAGTGCTCTATTTAAGTAAGCAAGAACTAGCTTTTCGTGGTCATGACGAAACATTAAATTCAATAAATCATGGTCACGTGCTGGACCCGCCGCCAGTCACAGGTACGAGTACAAAACAACCAAAAACAACACGTATTTCCTAAATCTTGTCCTCCTCTGTGGTGTAGTGGTTAGTGTGATTAGCTGCCACCCCGGAGGCCCGGGTTCGATTCCCGGCTCTACCACGAAAAGTGGTACGAGGGCTGGAACGGGGTCCACTCAGCCTCGGGAGATCAACTGAGTAGAGGTGGACTCGATTCCCACCTCAGCCATCCTGGAAGTGGTTTTCCGTGGTTTCCCACTTCTCCTCCAGGTAAATGCTTAAGGCCACGGCCGCTTCCTTCCCTCTTCCTAGTCTATCCCTTCCAATCTTTCCATTCCCCACCAAGGTCTCCCTGTTCAGCATAGCAGGTGAGGCCGCCTGGGCGAGGTACTGGTCATCCTCCCCAGTTCCATCCCTCGACCCAGAGTCTGAAGCTCCAGGTCACTGTCCTTGAGGCGGTAGAGGTGGAATCCCTCGCTGAGTCCGAGGGAAAAACCAACTCTGGAGGATAAGCAGATTAAGAAAGAAAGAAAGAAAGAAAGAAAGAAAGAAAGAAGTTCCTAAATCTGTCGCTCGAAACCAAACGGGTAATAGCTCTTCACCATACTTTACAGCCACGAGCCGCCACTGGAGCTCATCTGGTTTTATCAGCACCACGTCCACGAAATTTTTCCCTCTAGTTGGTTCCGTCACATTCTGAATCAGCTGTCCTTCCCATATTAGATTATTTGCCATTTGTTGGTCATGCTTTCTATCGTTTGCATTTTCTTCCCAATTGACATTTGGTAAATTAAGATCTCCCGCTACAATCACATTCCTTTCCATGTCGTTTCCCACATAGCTGATTATCTTATCAAATAATTCTGAATCCGTGTCAGCGCTATCTTTTCCCGGTCTGTACACTCCAAAGACATCAAGTTGCCTATTATCTTTAGAAATGAGCCTTACACCTAGAATTTCATGTTTCTCATCTTTAACTTTTTCGTAAATTACAAATTCTTCTTTCACCAGAGTGAATACTCCCCCTATCACCATTCCTATCCTATCTCTACTAAACACACTCCAGTTTCGTGAGAAAATTTCTGCATTCATTATATCATTTATCAGCCATGATTCAACTCCTATTACAATATCTGTTATTTTTTTTGTCTATTAAATTACTTAATTCTATTCCTTTCTTTACAATACTTCTACAGTTCAACACTAACATTTTTATGTCGGCCCTACTTGACTTCCAGATCTCTGAACCCTCATCACCGCTCACTAGACAACCCCGTTTCCCTGAATGTACCTCCCTATTACCCTTCTAAACAAATTTCCTAACTTATACGTACCACTGCGGTTTAAGTGAAGACCTTCTGAGCGCAGATCCCTATCTCCTACCCACCCATTAGGGTCTACAAATTTCACTCCCAGTCTCCCACATACCCACTCCATATTCTCATTTAAATGCCCAATCACCGAGCTCGATAGCTGCAGTCGCTTAAGTGCGGCCAGTGTCCAGTATTCGGGAGATAGTAGGTTCGAACCCCACTGTCGGCAGCCCTGAAAATGGTTTTCCGTGGTTTCCCATTTTCACACATGGCAAATGCTGGGGCTGTACCTTAATTAAGGCTACGGCCGCCTCCTTCCACCTTCTAGCCCTTCCCTGCCCCATCGTCGCCATAAGACCTATCTGTGTCGGTGCGACGTAAAGCAACTAGCAAAAAAAAAAAAATGCCCAATCACCCTCCAGTCAGTATCCCTACTACACAGTATTCCATTGATAACAATCTCCGCTCTATAGAGCTCATCTGGTTTTACCAGCACCACGTGCTGCATTTACCAGATCCCACACATCCCCAACTATGTTGGAAGTACCTCCTCCTTCTCTTATACTTTTCTCAGCATCTGCCTCATCCTAATTCCTGGATAACACTCTACCCCGGTTCCCTTTGCTCCACACACTTTCCCCATGTCCCTAACGATGGAATCCCCCACGACCAGAGCCTCAACCCTACCCACCTCCTTTGATCCCTTCCCCTCATGGTCAGCCCTATCTTTCCTGATAGCTGCAGAAGCTAATTCCTTCTCCCACTTCTCCCTCCCATGACAGAATTATTTGATAAGATAATCAGCTATGTGGGAAATGACATGGAAAGGAATGTGATTGTAGCGGAATATCTGAGTTTTCCAAATGTCAATTGGAAGGCAATTTGAACGACAGGAAGCATGACAAACAAATGGCAAATAGGTTAATATGGGAAGGACAGTGTTTTCAGAATGTGATGGAAACAACTAGAGGGAAGAATATCTTGGACGTGGTGCTGGTAAAACCAGATGAGCTCTATAGAGAAACCGAAGTAATAGGTGGTATTAGTGATCACAAAGCTGTTTTTGTTGTAGTTAAAATTAAATGTGATAGAAATGAAGGTTTTAAAAGTAGGACTATTAAGCAGTACCATATGGCTGATAAAGCGGGCATGAGGCAGTTTTTAAAAAGTAATTATGATCGGTGGAAAACGGTAAATAAGCATGTAAACAGACCCTGGGATGGGTTTAAAGCAATTGTTGAGGAATGAGAAAACAGGTTTGTACCTTTAAAGGTGTAGGGGATTGGTAAAGACCCACCTTATTATAATAGAGAAATAAAGAGACTAAAATGGAGGTGCAGACTGGAAAGAAATAGAGTTAGAAATGGCTGTGGAAGTAGGAGAAATTGAAAGAACTTACAAGGAAACTGAATCTAGCAAAAGACGTCAGCTAAGGATAACATGATGGGAAGTATAATTTCAGCAAGATATAGCAGATATCCTGGATTCAGGAGGCCAAATGGACTGTATTTTGATTGATTTATCTAAGGCATTGATAGGATAGATCATGGAAGACTACTGGCAAAAATGAGTGCAATTTGACTAGACCAAAGAGTGACTGAATGGATTGCTATATTTCTAGAAAATAGATCTGACATAATTAGAGTGGGTGAATATTTATCTGACCCTGTAATAATTAAGAGGGGAATTCTACAATGCATTATTATTGGAATCAGACATAAGGATTTTTGCGGATGATGTTATCCTGTATAGAGTAATAAACAAATTACAAGATTGTGACCAAGTTCAAAATGACCTCGATAATATTGTGAGATGGACAGATGGGCACATGTGGTTAAAAGTCAGGTTGTGAGTTTCACAAATAAGTAAAGTCCTCTCAGTTTTAATTACTGCGTTGATGGGGTGAAAGATCCTTATGGGGATCACTGTAAGTATCTAGGTGTTACTATAAGAAAATATCTTCATGGGGGTAATCACATAAATGGGATTGTAAATAAAAGGTACAGATCTCTGCACATGTTTATGAGGGTGTTTAGGGGTTGTAGTAAGAATGTAAAAGAAATGGCTTATACGTCTCTGATAAGATGCCATCAAGAGTATGGTTCCAATTTATGGGAGCCTTACCAGGATTACTTGATTCAAGAACTGGAAATAATCCAAAGAAAAGCAGCTCGATTTGTTCTGGGTGATTTACGACAAAAGAGTAGCGTTACAAAAATGTTACAAAGTTTGGGCTGGGAAGACTTGGGAGAAAGAAGACGAGCTTCTCGACAATGTGGTATGTTCCGAGCTGTCAGCGGAGAAATGGCGTGGAATGACATTAGTAGACGAATAAGTTTGAGTGGTGTCTTTAAAAGTAGGAAAGATCACAATATTAAGATAAAGTTGGAATTCAAGAGGACAAATTGGGCCAAATATTCATTTATAAGAAGGGGTGATAGGGGCTGGAATAACTTACCAAGGGAGATGTTCATTACATTTCCAATTTCTTTGAAATCATTTAAGAAAAGGCTAGCAAAACAACAGAGAGGGAATCTGCCACCTGGACGGCTGTCCTAAATGCAGATCAGTATTGATTGATATCAACAGTATCAAAATATGTATGAACCAGAGGAATGGTATGCTTCAGAGTAAAGTTATCTACCTCCCTGCAAATTCCCGCTCCATATGCAGGCAGGCTGTCGTACTCGGTACGCATCAGTAACCCCATCTATCGGAGATGAGTGGAAGCATAAAAGTCATAGAACTTCACAACAAATAATGGTAAACTTAGTGTTATTGTTGTTCGATCTTATGAGCTTTCGATATTTTAGGCTTTCATGTTTAATTTCCTTCCGACTCCAAAATACCAGTCTTATCATAGTCGGTACGGTAAAACTGAATAGAACATAAACGATCGGACATTTTATTCAGACAGACAGACAGACAG
This sequence comes from Anabrus simplex, assembly GCF_040414725.1. Classification (NCBI taxonomy): domain Eukaryota; kingdom Metazoa; phylum Arthropoda; class Insecta; order Orthoptera; family Tettigoniidae; genus Anabrus; species Anabrus simplex. The sequence continues at coordinate 276,864,355 of NC_090270.1, forward strand.
ACAGACAGACAGACAGACAGACAGACAGACAGACAGACAGACAGACAGACAGACAGACAGACAGACAGACAGACAGACAGACAGACAGACAGACAGACAGACAGACAGACATTACGGAAAAGTAGACACGACAAATGCAGAAATACAATTATTTTTGAATTCTGAACAATTTACAGACAAAATTATTATTTTATATATTTAGACAACGGGTGGTGTAAAATATTGTTCAGTTAGATTATGCCGTAAATTTCATAATCGTGAGTAAAAAGAAATCAAAATGTTATGAGTAATTAAATACCAATAAACGAATAAGCTTCTAAATGTAACCATGGAATAGAAAAATCCATGATATTTTAAAACTTTTTGGTATTTAACACTTAAAGCTACATTTTCTTGCATATTTATTATTAATGCGTACATTTTAGAAACATATTGAATATTAACTGAGCTCAAGTTATATAATGAGTTTATACTTCAGTGTGTGGACTATGTTCCAGCAACTTTTTATTATGAAATCCCCTTATAAGCACTGTGAAAAGAAAACGCAACCAGGGTGTTCTCATGAGGGACAACATACTGTAGGATGTCACTGACGAACCACTGCACAGACCAAAGTCCTCCGAATCTCTACCAGAGTTGACCTAGACCCAAAAAACATGAACCAGGAATGTTGCTGTCCACAACATTGCCAGGAGGGGTCTTCTCCTTTTTGTGCCGCTCTATGCACACACGGTGATCATCCATGGTAATGTAGAACCAGGATCCATTGCTGAACAAATGTGACGCCATTTATAATTAGTCCATACCTCCCGTTTACGGCACCACTACCTACGCAAGATTCTGTACTCTTGTATCAGGAACTGATGTTATAGTTACAATGCAGTACAATATTTCCATCCGATTCTGATTTCCCTTTATCACGTTGGGAGGAGTCCCAGACAAATTCATTCGAAATTTCTCTTTTAATCAGTAATAATAGCTGGCAATATTCTGAATTTAATTTACTAATGTAACTCGAGTAGTGGCACTATATGTAAAGAAATCTTCCTTTTCTCAAAAAATAAGGAGTATTTCATTAGGTTTATGTAATATTGAAATATTGTATAGTGTGGCTTACTATTGCTGCATTTATATATTAAAATAGTTTTATGAATCCAATATAAAGTGTACAGTGGTCGGAAACAGCGTGAACCTGGAATGAGAGTATTTGGAAAGCTTTCGATATCTGCCGCCGTTTTCATTTTACGAGCTGCTGAAGTCAGCCAATCAGATCGCTTCGTGGGCGAATTCAAATGGGCTTTAAGAGCCAGTGTTGCTGAATCTGTACGTGGCTTAAACCTTTCGAGAAATCAGCATCAAATACAAAAAGCCGGTGTCACCGTCGCGTACTTGCAATCAGCTCTCAGCTCCATTGCCCAAGGTATGCGAAGCGATCTGATTGGCTAACTTCAGCAGCTGATAAAATACGAAGGGCCCGAGATGTCGAATTAATTTGTTCAAATTATTTATAAGTATGACCAACTATCTAGCGTTCATACACAATTTCACGTTCTTTCTAACCACTCTGTATATATAATTGAGTTAGAAAAGGTGTAAGTACGTTTTTGTCTATGTGCCTAGAGCTTTATGTGATATACTAGAAAACCGTTTATTCTCACTGGCTTAATTTACTTCAACCGTAATTCAGTGTTAAATGCATCATTTTGTACTGTAAAGTACGACAGAAATTTGTCAATAAAATATAATCATTAGACTGTATTTATTTCAACTCGTAAATCCATTTCGTACTTCTTCAACTATGAACCTGTCTTTCAGATATCGTCCTCTTTCACGAATGTGCTTCTTTTATCTCCTACTCAATTATATTTTATAGTTATACATTCTCAGAATATTTTCTTTTTCTATTACGTCACTGATATAGAATATCGTACCCAGCCATAGAATTGTATTCAGAATACAGTGGGGGTGGGGGCAACTTATTCGATGTTCAGACTTACCTATACCTTCTACAGTTTACGGAAAGTAGACATTTAACAAACAAAAATATTACCACTTCAACATAAACTTCACTCAATGCTTTGTCCAGTTGGTTATACGTCAAATTAGTTGAGACATGTAAATAAATTGCCTGAACTGAAGATTTTCTCTAGTATTACACTTTCCGTTAAATTCCTTTTACACAGTGTTCCTAGTAAATAATCGGGATATGGGAAGTACGTCCCTAAAAGCACATAACGTCCTCTGGTCTATCATGTACGAGTTATGACTGTTTGTTATCAGCTGGGATTGAGGCGACATTTCCTATTAATTTCGGCGTCGGGAATTCTGTTTTACGCTCTATGACTTGCTGGAGAAACCTAGTGTTTGCAGTGCACTATATTTTCTGGTATGAGCTACAGAAATTTTGTTACATTTATCAATCTTATCCTTGTCTTTGATAATATGAAAGTGACTGAGGTATGTGTGATGCTAGTAATGCCATCCCATATGCAGCCAGTTCCTGCTATAAGTGGAGTGAAAATTTTGCTCATGGGGGCGGTTGGTGCATGCATTTCTGTTGGCTTGGCAGACTGGTATTTAATAACAAATGTTGCCTCAGTTAAGAAAGCAACTGGAAACTACCTCACTCCTTATTTCCCTAGCACGCCTCTTCAGTGACGCCTAAGCCATCTGTGACAACTAATGGTGGAGTTGTTGAGGATCCAATCAGCCATCGGGCAACATGCGTCTCTCACTGCGAGTTCCATTAAGTCTGTTCTTCCTTCGTGACCAAAAATAACGTAACATTGTATCACTGTTAACGACATGAACGATTCCCGAAAACACTCCAAAATACTCTGTTCAGAAGGCAACATTTTGAGAACTTCTTGTAAAGTTTCAGGTAAGATGAAATGTCGTGTGACTATTGATAACATGGTGTAAGGCAGAAACTCCGACTATGGCAGCTAATGTCACCATTAGATTTTTTAAGGCCCTTTAAACAGCAAACATCATCATATTCATCACCATTAGATAAAAAAATATAAAACGTTAAAATTCATTAAAATTCCATATTCCAAGGCCACCTACCGTGTAATATGTACAACGACTTAAGTGTTTCATTTTTGTATAGTGTTTGAGTGGCCAGACCCATTTCTACCGCAGCCACTTCACCTTTATCACAGGGCATTCATCGCCCAATTTTTGGTTCTCTTTCACGTAAACTACAAGAGATGGCGCTGAGGGAGATCTGTGTTCATACGTCCGTCAGTCTTTCGTATCGGAAATCTGAAGGAAACACAGTAAGTGGTGGGCAGCGATACAGTTTAAGTTATGACACATATAAAGCTACTCACGAAATCCCCGGGCGAGTTGGCTATGCGACTAGGGGCGCGCAGCTGTGAGCTTGCATCCGGGATATAATGAGTTCGAACCCCACTGTCGGTAGCTACGAATATGGCTTTCTGTGTTTTCCCATTTTCTCACCAGGCAAATGCTGGGGCTGTATATTCATTAAGGCCACGGTCGCTTCCTGCCTACTCCTTCTTAAGGCTTCCACACACCAGAGCGATCGCGATGGCAGTGGCGGTCACGGTGACGATCAGGTCTTTTTCACACCTAACAATGCGGTGGGAGCGATCAGTTCGAAAAATCGTGTAAGGACAACGTCGTCAACAATGTATCGATTATCTTATCTGGTAGAAGAAACTTTGCTTTTGGCGGCGGTAATTGATAATGAGGAGCAGCAGCAAGCAGGGCAATTATTCCTTTCATTGTGTACAATCGGAAAAATGTGAGAATTTCTTGCTTATGTAAATGCCAGTGAATCGGTTCTTGCATATTTTTCTGACTGAAATTTTTGGAGAAATTATATTTTGTGCATTGTACATGCGGGATCGCATTATGCTATGATCTGGTTCATGAAATTCTTTGATGTCTACGAGCAGGAGTATCAACCAATTAACGTTAACATGAGCACGAGGTCACACAGCGACGCGGGCAGTGGGCGAACTCGACAAGCAGGATCTGATCACTACCGCGGAGTAGAGCGCCCCACTGTTCGGAACGCTGCCTGTCTGAAAGAGTCCGTAAGTTCAGCAGGAAATATTTTACCGCCACCACCATCGCGATCACTCTGGTGTGTGGGACCCTTATAAGCTGGTTTGAAAGGGGCATCTTGAGGCCTTTTTTCCATGATCAATGCTCACCGTAGAGACATTGTTTAGGCAGTCTGCTATCATTCATATGCTGGATATGACCAACCCATCTAAGTCGATATATGTTTGTTGTACTACTTCTGTCTCCAAGTGTTTTAATTAGTTTATGAATAAAGTGTTTATCATCATCTCCAGTAAAACAATGTTTGCTAATCGTTCATCCTTTAAATAGCATAATTAGTAGCATTTCATTTACAAATTCACAATCTTTATACTTTTATCTAGCTCCCTACAATGACCCATTATCTAAACTAGTACATTTAAACGTTTAAATAGCTCAACAAGTACTATAGTAAAATTATTTAATATAAATTTACTGTCCGCCTCTGTGGTGTAGTGGTTAGCGTGATTAGCTGCCACCCCCGGAGGCCCGGGTTCGATTCCCGGCTCTGCCACGAAATTTGAAAAGTGGTATGAGGGCTGGAACGGGGTCCACTCAGCCTCGGGAGATCAACTGAGTAGAGGTGGGTTCGATTCCCACCTCAGCCATCCTGGAAGTGGTTTTCCGTGGTTTCTCACTTCTCCTCCAGGCGAATGCCGGGATGGTACCTAACTTAAGGCCACGGCCACTTCCTTCCCTCTTCCTTGCCTATCCCTTCAGCATAGCAGGTGTGGCCGCCTGGGCGAGGTACTGGTCATTCTCCCCAATTGTATCCCCGACCAAGTGTCTGAAACTCCAGGACACTGCCCTTGAGGCGGTAGAGGTAGGATCCCTCGCTGAGTCCGAGGGAGAAGCCGAACCTGGAGGGTAAACAGATGATGATGATGATGATGATGATGATGATGATGATAAATTTACTGCTAATTAAAACAATATTTTCAAAACACCTTATATTTTCATAATGGACTGTAATGACAAGCTCCATGGCTAACTGGTTAGCATGCTGGTCTTTTCTGATGGCTCGGGGGCTGGTTGTTCACCGTTAGATTTCATGATATGTAGGGCCCCATCGTCGTAGACGCTCAGGAAAAAAAAAATGCCTTCCAACGTCGTTCAGTCTGAAGACTACGAATGAAGTAAGCGCCTTCAGAATTCTTTACAGTATTTTCAAGTAGCTTTGTGGCCTCGTTGAATTCCATTGTTCTTATTCACCCCTAATAAACCCACCACATACGCCGATTTTTATTTCATACGACTTCAGCTATCGAGCATATTCTTAATTCAGGCGTCCGGCTCCATAGCTAAATGGTCTTTGGTCACAGGGGTCCTGGGTTCGATTCCCGGCAGGGTAGGGAATTTTAATCATAATTGGTTAATTCCGTTGACACTGGGGCTGGGTGTATGTGTCGTCTTCATCATCATTTCATCCTCATCCCGCCACGCAGGTCGCCTACGGGAGTCAAATTTAAAGACCTGCATTTGGCTAGCCGAACTTGAATCCTGATACTCCCAGCACTAAAAGTCATACGCCATTTCATTTCATTTCATTTCATTTCATTTCATTTCATTTCATTTCATTTCATTTTAATTCAGGCGTTATCCCAATTCGTCATCATCCACCAATTACCACTGACCTGCATTTAGGGTTGTCACCCAGTAGTGGATTCCCTATTGGTTGTTACGTAGTCATTTCTTAATTATTTCAGGGTACTTGCAAATTTATCGAACATCTCCCGAGGTGAATTATTCCAAGCAGTAATTCCTCTTCCTATAAATTAATATTTGATCCAATTTTTTCTGTTGAATTCCCGCCCTATATTTGAAAGATTCATTCACGCATTCCATAACATCTGACCACTGACAGCTGATATCATACCGCGCAGTCAAGCAGCTCGTTTCCCTAGTCTCACATCTTTACCGTTCACGGTGTGCAACATTTTTGTAACGCAACTCTTTCGTAGGAAATCATCAAAAGAAATCGAACAGTTCCCTTTCGAATCACTACCATTTCTCAAATCAAATAATCCTGTTGAGCGTCCCATACACTGGAACCATACTCTAACCGGAGTCTTACCAGTGACTTCTATGCCCTCTACTTTACATTCTTAATGCAACTCCTAAAATCCTTCATAAACATATGGAGAGATCTGTAACCATTATTTACAATCCTGATATTGTGTGTACCCAATATTAACACCTAGGTACTCACAGTTATCTTCATGAGATACTTCGACTCCATCAACACTGTAATTAAAACAGGTGAAACTTACAAGACTATTTACCCCGTTTATCTTACCATGGTCTGACGTCCACCATACAACATTGTCTAGGTCCTCCTGCAACTGATTCACTGCTCTATGCAGTATAACATCGTCCGCAACAAATAGCCTTACCTGTGACACCAGTTCTTTACTCATATATATAAGAAAATATAAAGGCCCTATAACAGAGCCCTGTGGGACCCTCTTTTCGATCATTAAAAGATCATATAACACTTTACCAAGTCTAATTTTCTAAAATGTATCCACCCATTCAATCACTCTTTTGTCCAATCCAATAACACTCATTTTCGTCCGTAGTGACCCATGATTACACTATTAAAATCCTTGGGTGAATCTGAAAAACTGCTATATCTTGCTGGAATCCTACAAGATGAGCCTCGCTGGAATAATCTGCGCATTCTGAGTACCATCCTGCCATTGTTTGTACCCTCGCAATCATTCTCAATACGTTTATACCCAAGAGTAAGATATGTAGAGTTTTCCCAGCTTAAAATCCTGTACGGTGAAGTCGGTAAAAATACAGACCAATATGAAGGTAATTTTGTCCACGAACTCACTTGTTTCAAACAGAATGCCGTTGGTCGCAACTGCGACCTCACTGCATTAGCTTTGCTACAATTGGTTTCTATTTCATTCACTACACTATCGTCCTGGGGAAATGCATATTCTAAGTTCTTAAAATGATCCACCTTACATTTCCTCGTCTTAGGTTTCCTCCCGACAGTCATGAACAATGATGATGGTGATGATGATAGTATTGGTTTTACGTCCTATTAACTAATTTAAGTTTTTCGGGGACGTCAACGTGCCGGACAGACTGTCATGTGTCTTTATGTGCCGGTAAATCTACTTAGCACCTTCAGTTACCAGCAGACTGAGCCTAGATGTGATGTGAAGGCACATGGCCTGCGCAGAGAGGCCTGGTTTCCAGTCAACCCCCATGAGCACCTGGGTTCCTGGATCTTACGACGACGACGACGACGACGATGATGATGATGATGATGTAGGGAAAAGGTGAAAACCGGTGTCGTATAACACCTAGCGGTCTGTTGAAGTCTTTGACTTTCTCATCTGACGGACTAATCACTATCGATAGTGTCGTATGCCCTCCCTCTATATGACCAATGCGGAGAGGTTTGGAAATAAACCCAGGCTTTTCTCATTCAATATAGTGATTACAAATCGTATACTACTACATTGCCTACCCTTCCGGCGAACATTCTGATGGCGAAAATGGGACTCGATCCAGGTAACCACGGTGCAGACCATACAAGCTTAACCCTCCGTGAGGCGTCTTCCAAACTTTTCCTCTCCTTTTGAGTTTCTACTAAACTTACAGGCATTTATATGGAACAGATATAGCAGCTGTCCACCTCTGTGGTGTAGTGATTACTGTGATTAGCTTCCACCCCCAGAGGATCGGGTTCGTTTCCCGGCTCTGCCACGAAATTTGAAAAATGGTTCCTAGGACTGAACGTAATCCACAAAGCCTCAGGAGGTTAACTGAGTATAGGAGGCTTCTATTCCTACCTAAGCCATCCTCGAAGTGGTTTTCCGTGGTTTACCAATTCTCCTCCAGGCAAATGTCGGGATGGTACCTAACTTAAAGCCACGGCCGCTACCTTCCCTCTCCCTTGCTTTTCCCTATCGAATTCACTATCCCCACACAAAGTCCCTGTTCACCATAGCAGATGAAGCCACCTCGGAGTGATACTGGCCCTCCTTCCCTGTTGTATTCCCTATCAAGTGTCTCACGCTCCTTGATACTGCGCTTGAGATGGTAGAGGTCCGCTGAGTCCGGGGAAAAAACAATCCTAAAAGTGAAATGGTTGATGAAATGAAGAGAAAAATCGTGCACTCTAACCGATATAGATTTTGGACATAAAAATGGAAATGTTTTGCGTTCTCTTGTCTTTCACTACAAGCCTGTGCCCATAGGATGAGATAAACCTTCACCTACTGCAATTCCCTGTGTTCTATTAGATAGAAATTTAGCCACCCATTCTTCAACACTTTTGTCTAGTAGAATCTCCCATGAACTACCTTATCGAAAACCTTGGATAGGTCAACAGTGATACAGTCCATTTGAACTCTTCAACCTAAGATATCGGACATACCTTGCCAGAAAGAATAGTGTTACGAAAATGTTGCAAACTTTGGGCTAGGAAGACTTGGGATGAAGGTCAGTCCTATTAGACAGCAGTGAATAGAGATTAAATAACACCGCGTGATTGAAGGCTGCTTCTCACACTTTGGATATGAGTCAAACGGCATCTTCTACTTCATGTAAGCATTTTAATTCACAGTGGGAAAGGTTATTCCAGTGTAGCTCAATTTGTAGGATTCTAGCAAGATACAGCAGCTATCTTAGATTGTGGACTGTATCGCTATTGACCTACCCAGGGCTTGTGATAAGGTCGATCATGGGAGACTACTGACAAAAACGAGGGCTATTGCACCAGACAAAAGTGTGGTAGAAAGGGCGGCTAACTTTCTAGAAAATAGAACACAGGGAGTTGCAGTAGGTGAAGCTTTATCTGATCATGTGGGGTTCCTGCAAGGTAGTATTGTTGGACCATAGGTATTCTTATGCATATACAGTACTTGTTATGAGTCAAGAACTGCTTTTTGCAGACGATGTTATACTCTACATAGTAATAAATACATTACAGGATTGTGAGCGATTGCAAAGAGACCTTGACAATGTTGTGAGATGGACAGAAGCTAAACGGGATGGAAAGTCAGGTTATAAGTTTCACAAAAATGAAAAGTCCACTGTATTTTAATTACTGTTTTTATGGGGTTAAAACAACTTCGCGAGGATCATTGTAAGTATTTACACGTTAATATAATAAAATATCAACAGTGGCGTAATCTCATTGAGGAGGTTGCAAGTAAACGTTGTGTGGGTATTTAGGTGTTGTGGTAGAAATGTGAAGGAGAGGGCATATTAGTCTATGGTAAGACCCCAATTAGAGTGTGGTTACCTCACCAGGACTACTTGATACGAGAACTGGAAAAGCAGCACGATGTGTCCTGGGTGATATTCGACAAAACAGGAAAATGTTGCAATCTCTGAGCTAGGAAGACTTGGGAATAAGGAGGTGTGCTACTCCGCTAAACGGTATGTTTCGAACTGTCAGTAGAGAGATGTCCGGCTCCATGGCTAAATGGTTAGTATGTTGGCCTTTGGTCACATGGCTCCCGGGTTCCATTCCCGGCAAGGTTGGTAATTTTATCCATAATTGGTTAATTTCGCTGGCACAGGGACTGGGTGTATGTTTCGTCTTCATCATCATTTCATCCTCATCACGAAATACAGGTTGCCTACGGGAGTCACATCAAGAGACCTGAATCTGGCGAGCCGAACTTCACCTCGGACACTCCCGGCACTGATAGCCATACGCCATTTCATTTCAGTAGAGAAATGGCGTGGAATGACAGAAAACGAATGAGCTTGAGTGGAAAGCTCATAATATGGAGATAAATTTGGAAATGAAGAAAATAAATTGCGGTAAATATTTATTTGTAGGAAGAAGAATTACTGATTGGAATAATTTATCGAGAGGTGTGTTCCATAAATTTCCAAGTTCTTTCAAATCATTTAAAGAATCTCTCATAGGGAATTTTCCACCAGGGTGACAGTCCTAAATGCAGATCAATGGTTCTGAAACTGCAAGGTACGCCTCTTTGGTATAGTGATTAATGTGATTACCTGCCACACCCAGAGGCTCGGGTTCGATTCCCGGCTCTGCCACGAAATTTGAAAAGGGGCTGAGGGCTGGAACCGGATCCACTCGCCTCGGGAGATCAACTGAGTAGAGATGGGTTCGATTCTCTCCTCAGCCATCCTCGAGGTGGTTTTCCGTCGTTTCGCACTTCTCCTCCAAGCAAATGCCGTGATGGTACCTAACTTAAGGATCCGGCCACTTCTTTCCCCCTTCATTGTCTATCGCTTCCAATATCCCCCCCCGCAAGGTCCCTGTTCAGCATAGCAGGCGAGGCCGCCTGAGCGAGGTACTGGTCTTCCTTTCCAGTTGTCTTCTTAAGCTCCAGGACACTGCCCTTGAGGTGGTAGAGCTGGGATCCTTCGCTGGGTCCGGGCGAAAAGCCAACCCTGTAGAGTAAACGAAATAAATAAATAAATAAATAAATAAATAAATAAATAAATAAATAAATAAATAAATAAATAAATAAATAAATAAATAAATAAATAAATAAATAAATAAATAAATAAAGGACTAAAGAGGGAAATATGTCATGAGCGATAAAACTCTAGAGAAATGAGAGGTGGCTTAAGGCTGACAAAAATAAAATCGGGATGCGAATAGTGAGAGAAAGAGATATATGTTATTGTGGTGAATATATAATTTCTTGTCTATTTTTCTTCTGTCCCTTTTTCCACACTCTGACAGTGTCCTACGATATGTAGACTTGTACCTGTTTTATGTTTATGGCCAGATTCCCTTACTGGCGCGCCGGGTTGAGTGGTTCAGAAAATTGAGTCACTGACCTTCTGCCAACATCGCAGTTTCGGCCCTGACTCAATCCGGTGGTATTTGAAGGTGCTCAAATACGTCAGCCTCGAGTCGATAGATTTACTGGCACGTAAAATAATTCTTGCGGGACTAAACTCCGGCAGCTGGGCGTCTCCGTAAACCTTAAAAGTACTTAGCGGTACATAATGCGTGTTTCTGTGGTGTTCGCTAGAACGTGCGTTATGTGTAAATTGAGAAATGTGTGGTGAAACAAACACAAACACCAGTCATCCAGCCAGAGCAGACGAGGATAATATTCCCCACCCGGCGGAAATCGAACCAAGTACCCTATGAATCGAAGGCCTTGGTCCTGACCATTCAGCCAAGGAGCAGGATATTTCATTTCTACATTGAGAGACTGCATTATTGTCAGTGAGATTATGGGCTCTTCTTGCTTTTCTACTGTGGTGCCCTCTGGACAGTAAATAGAGGGTTCTGTCTTCTGACAGTTAGCAATATCTCGTTCTCTCTTCGCGGTATCAGTTGGTATCCTTAATTCCTCGAGGCGTACGCCTTGTTCCTAAACTGAAGCAGTGCTGCGAGATAGAGGGAAATTTTGGTTGGCGCAGGGAAAAATTACTAAAAGTATCTGGGGAGTAAAAGAAGGGAAAATATAATAAAATCCCCTTTAATGCAGAGAAATTTCATCTGTGTATGTTTAACTTTCTGACAGATTATAACCCGCAGTAGCGACTTACAAAGTCGAGAATGACGTATAAAGTTCGTTAATGATATATCACTATTTGTTTAATGACAAAAAGACAAGATTGTTAAATAGCGATGGTATTTCGTGATATTTAAGCGTACAGAGTGAAGGCTATGGCAGAAGTGCAGTCAGTCTTTGGGCATAATGAATTAATGTAGCGAAGAATTCTGCGATTTCAAGACGTGATGAGGACACATCTTCAGCTATTAAAGTGACTGCCAATTTTCAATTTGTCCAAGAACCTAATTTCTGACACTCTTCTAAAACAATATTGATTTAATGTGGTAATATTATATTTACAGCCGGAGTTGTCGTAATATTAGGTGTAGTAAATTTTAGTGCAAGGAATTTCTCTGAAAGAAAGGCAATTTCCTTCCTTTATTAGAGAAAATATTACATCGACCGTCACTCTGTTCAGTAGTTCCATATGGGCATGGGTATCACTAGAGCGGTGTGTGTGTGTCTGTATGTAGGACGTGTCCCATCCAATATTTTTCTATGTCATGCCTCATGCGAATATTTTATTTCTTTTAAAACGCTAAATGTAGCCTGGGTAATGTTGATATGATAGCTGTATCGATCAAGGAGGTAAGACTCAATCATATTCTCTCTGATTACTTCTTCCCATTAGCTGAGATATATGGGGCCGTAGTAGTGAGTGGTACTTGCTGTCTAGTGGTAGTGTTGGGATGAGTGTCTGAGTGTAAGCCATTTTAAGCAGTGGATATACTTAAGAAGGTTAAACTAGTAATATTCCTTGTAATATTTTCTTTTCATGGAATTGCTTGTTATACTTTTCTTGTGTCTCTTTTGTTTTGTTTTCGTTGTTGCTGTTGTTTTTGTTGGGTAATTATGTTTTAATTTACCTTATTATCACATTACTATATCCTGAACCTGCTTACTGTCCACTGTTTGGAACTTTTCACTGATCATATCCGTGTAGTTCTGTCTAATTTCCTCGTTCTGGACATTTTCTATCCTTATCTGTTTACAGAGGGATTTCATTTCCATCATCTTAGGCCTAGAGTTCACTACATATCAGATAGTGGTCTGTATCACCAAAAATCTCCGGAATACCCTCACATTCCTGGCAGATTTTCTGAATTCAAAGTTGGTTGTGATATAATCTATTATGGACCTGGTGTCCTTACCCTCCCATGTGTAGCGGTGAATAGCCTAATGCTTGAAGAATGTACAATGAAACTGCTAATCCCATAGCAGAATAGAAATCCAGCAAACGCTCCCTATTCCTCCTATTAGTTTCCACATCTTCCCCAAATTCACCAGTCACCCTTTCGTGTCTTTCAGTTCGATTTCCAACTCACCGGGCGAGTTGGGCGTGCAGTTAGGGTCGAACAGCTGGCAGCTTGCATCCGGGTATTATTGGGTTCGAATCACACTGTCGGCATCCCTGAAGATGTTTTCCCGTGTTTTTTCGTTTTCACACTAGGCCTTAATTAATGTCACGGCCGCTTCCTTCCCACTCCTAGCCCTTCCCTATTCTATTTCGCCGTAATACCTATCTGTGTCGCTCCGACGTAAGCGAAACGAACTGTAAATTTTACTGATTTCCAGCTCTCGCATTGAAATCTCCCAGTAGTACTGTAAACTTCCTTACTTGCTGACTAACTTTACAAACATGTAAATCTGCATTTAACTTGAAATTATGAAAATTAATATTCATTAAATAAAATACATACTCGTCGGACCTTGTACTCACACTAACTTGTTACCTGCTTACTTACACATACGTTATTTGAAGGGCGCCAGCTGCCACTCAGTGTAGCAATAATAGAATGAGACTCTTGACTATCTCTAAGGTGTGGGGTAATAAGCTTACTTTTGACAACATACCATATAAGTTCTGGGAAAAGGAGATTGGCGTTCGGTTTCCCCATTAATTTTGAGGTTAAGATATTTTACTTTCATTGAAATAAAACCATGAATTCGTTTGATAGAACAATATATATTCTTTAAATAATATATCAAAAATAGTGAGTCTTGTTGCGATAAAACAGATGAGAATATGAAATTATGACATTGCAACTGAAAGAAACTAGGCATGAATTTGAATTCTTCTTGTCCGGACATTTAACAATTTATACGAAATATTTCCCTCACTGATTCACTTGACTGTACCTTCAACACTTTTAGTGTAATTACGACGTATTCCTTTGATCTGGTGTTTACTGTAGATGTGTCACGCCTAACTTGGTGATACATCCTTGTGACTGCTTCTTCTCCATCTCATCTGACTTCTTTGTAAGTCAATATGGTATTACCTCTTGGTAGGTCCTGGGTTGCCCTCTCTGACTTCATGGTAAGCCCTTGCGTCCTTGTCTTCCACTAAGTGACGGACCAACCATTTGGTCTCACTCTCTCAATGACCAATAATGGCTCACTGAGTCTTCACCATCTCTCGTTCACACTGGTTGACTGACCAACTAAGGCCTCTTGATCTAGTAGACTTCTTCACTGTACTGCATCCGTATAAGTAATGACTGACGCTACAATATGCATCCACCTTATATAGACGTTGGTTGACACCGCTACGTAATCTCCAGAAATAACAATGACATACTCCCACCTACGCGACAGATATTACATACACTGGTGAAATAGCCCGGAGGCGGCTAACTCCGTGAGCGCATATCCTAAATAAATACGATGACATAGCCATGGCGCGGCGATGACTTGGCAGAATCGCCACTAATCTTGCACAATGTCCCAACGTCACACCCAATCTCTGATATATACAACAATTCTCACTGTACAGGTATTGAGTATTATACTACACATACGTATATATGCATACATCTAAGTACAATCTTGCAAGCAACAGGCAATTTAAAAATCGAATTGAATAAAACTGATAATTACAATAATAGTAACAATATCACAGATAACATAATAATAATACTGAAATAATAATAATAATAATAATAATAATAAAATACAGATAAAATCATACAATAATAAAAAATACAGATATCATCTTGTAACGGGATTTGAACCGTTACAATTCGCCTCCCTCATAAATAAATCGAAGAACAAAGAATCGATTGATTTATGAACAACATAATATATATATATAACACTGACACATATAAACACTTTAAATGAGTATACAACAATAATTTTCTTTTTCAACATCCATACATTTTATAAAATATCAAAGGTATGAGAATTTTTCTCGCACATTGTCATCGCAGATAACTGTCCAGTGTCCCATTCTCATACAATATACAAGAGCATAGCCCTTAATTTAACACACACAAATAATTTTAAATGATTACACTTCATTCTTTTTTAAAAAAACATTTTGTGAAAATTCACTTATATGAGAAATTTTCTCGCATATTGTTATCGCAGATAACTGTCCAATGTCCTGTTCTCCGTTTTTTGCCACACAACACATGACAATGTAGCACTTATTCTTCCAATATACCAATACGACACTTGGTTCACACGCAAATTGCAGATGTTGGTTTTATTTTGCCAGTTTCTCACAAAATTAATCATATTATTACCTCAACAAATCTCACGTGAAGTACTTCTTTACATATACGTATAATACTATAAATAGCGACAATATCCCCTTCCTGAATTTATAAGAATATGCACACTCCCCGATACGGTTCACAATAGTGAAATACCCCTGATACAAAAAAAATTTAGACATATTTCCCGCCTCTGCAGATGATGAAAATGGAACTCTGAGTCGCACTCTGTCACTCAAACTGAATCAATTTTGCCCTCATTAACTTACATATCTCAATAAATCACATCCTCCTTGGCAACAATAATTAAAGAATCAATACTATGGCTACAAGATGGTTCAATTATTCCGTAATCCAGCATAATGTTTATCTGTTCTAGACTTCACTAACACATTTAAGTTGAATGGGGTACTTACCTCCCACAAATGATGAATGGTCATGTACAACAAATTTGTTCATATACGTGTTCTTCCTCACTTACCACTAAATACATCTCGATGCTTACCTAACATCGAACACAATTACTCCTCCTGTAATTCACTCAAATTACCTCACGTCACTGCCTCATACCGACTATCCCTCGGATACTGGTCGTACAGGCACGTAACACACCCAACAAAACATTTCCTCTCACTAGGAACAACTTCACTTACCTCTCATATATTTCAAAGAACACACGTCACCAACACACTTACCTCAGACCATCATAATTAACACGTACTTCTTTGCTAGTTTCCTCACAGAACAAACACACACTACCTAAATCAAAGTCTATTCTACTTCCATGATTTGCAACCAAGACAGCTCCTAAAATCACTGAATACACAAGATCTGGTACAACAAGGCATGGCTGAAACTTACAATTATCTTCAATTGACTGGTACCGCTATCTTGTTATTTACTCACGATGACTTACCCAACGGCTTCAATAATATCTAATAGTACCTTTGTTCACCTTCACAATTCACACATCGTCGGAGTTACTATCTCACTACTTACATCATATTCTCAGTATTATAAGTACTTACATCACGTAACAAAACACTTCTTACATCTGCCTTACTACTACTATTAATTACTTCATTATATACGACTACGTCATTACTTAAATATCTCACTTAACATTACTTAGGTCACAATCACACTATACTTAAATCTACTTTCACTACATAACTACTTATAATAAACACCAGTTCATCTTCTACCTTCAGTCTGTTCACTTACCGGTAACTTACCCGATTCCCTGTGAATCTGAAATACTCTGATTCGATAACGACACCTGGATAACATTCATATTAAGACTATCATAGTCTCTCTGATAACTCAAATCCGTACGCCTCCCATCTTCCGATTCTCTCTGATTACTCCTCTGACCTTCTCTCTCATAACTCAAATACATACGCCTCCCATCTTCCGATTCTCTCTGATTACTCTTCTGACCTTCTCTCTCATAACTCAAATACATACGCCTCCCATCTTCCGATTCTCTCTGGTTACTCCTCTGACCCCTCACACCATTGACACAACGATTAATCCTCTGCTCATCATGATCACCCCCTCTCCTCTGATACACGGCTAACATTTTTCCCCCTCTCTCTACTATACTACTTTTACCAGACATCATGCGCTCTCTCTCTCGCGCGCGCCCTTGCACACATTCTTCCCAAAGCCTATCAATGAACACTTTAAACTCTCCTAAATTAGACATATTATTCCAGTACACTCGAAACCATATTCTACTTTCACCGACAAAAACATTCGACAAAATCTCCAACACATATTCCCATTCATTAGTATTATTCCTCGACTTACTTGCAAATCTTTTCTCGACTACTTTTACAAATTCTATCGAATTAAACTGTTTTCCAGAAAACTTGGTTAAATCACAATCCCTACTGAACAAACCACTCGCTATTACCACTTCTCTCGCCGTCTCACCTGTATCTTTCTGCCGTATCACACCCTGGCAATTTACAACTTCTTCTTCTTCTTCTTCTTCCGCTGCTCTTCCAGAATTCTCTTCCACTATTCTCACTTCTTCCTTCAATTCTTCCTCTCTTTCTCTTACCTGCTGTGATAGCGTTTCCTGTTCGTTCCGTAGTTCAGTGACCTCCACAAGTTTGCTTTCAACTTGCTCATTTCTACTAATCTGTTCCCCCATCTCTTCCCCAACTGCATTGCAAATCTTGTCCAATCTCTTCTCGACTACCTCATGAATTTCTTCCCTATTACTCGAAATGTTATTACTTAACAGTACGATCTTGTTTGTACATGTTCCTTTGACATGCTCAATTTGAGTATGAAAACCGCTCCGACTCAACTCCCTTTCTCCTCTAAGGTCAACACACACTTTATTAAACTTATTTTCTAACTTGTACATTTGACCAGTTACCTCTACTATCTTAGTATCTATTTTAGAATCTAGTGATTCACTTAACCTATCTAATTTATCATTAATCGCACTGTTACCATTAATCAATTCTTCGATTTTACTACTTATAGCGTTAATCTGTGTATTACAATTTTCATTATCGGTACTAATTAATTCTTTCATCTCTTCCTTACTATTTTCGTTACTCATATCAATCTTTTCCTCCATTCTACTACTTATCCGTTTGCTTAGATTTTCGCTTAACTCGGTCATTTTGGTCATCCACAAATTCAAAAGCTCTTGGTCCATTCCCCCCGCGATTTCCTTTTGAGTTTCAGTTTGCTTCTCAATTTCTGCACTTTCCTGAATTAACTCAGAAGCTTCCATCGTATTCACCTGTTCCCTACTCTGAATTTCACCTTGGATATCCGCAGAAGCAATGACCTCGTCGTCACATGACTTGTTATTGTCTTCCTTGTCCATCTTTGGTTCACTAGTAATAGTACGCGATCTCAAATTAATTTCCCTCTTCAAATCCCTTGACATATCCCCAAAATACAAATATATATCACAAAATTACACTCTTGACATTTACCGGTAATAATTCCGTTAGCTTAAATGTGCATATTCTTCCCAAATGAACCTATGATATGCTGTCATTCAGACCAAATTCTGAATTTATTCGTGCACCACGTTGCGGAGCCACTTTGTGAATTTTCTATACTTGCTGACTAACTTTACAAACATATAAATCTGCATTTAACTTGAAATTATGAAAATTAATATTCATTAAATAAAATACATACTCGTCGGACCTTGTACTCACACTAACTTGTTACCTGCTTACTTACACATACATTATTTGAAGGGCGCCAGCTGCCACTCAGTGCAGCAATAATAGAATGAGACTCTTGACTATCTCTAAGGTGTGGGGTAATAAGCTTACTTTTGACAACATACCATATAAGCTCTGGGAAAAGGAGATTGGCGTTCGGTTTCCCCATTAATTTTGAGGTTAAGATATTTTACTTTCATTGAAATAAAACCATGAATTCGTTTGATAGAACAATATATATTCTTTAAATAATATATCAAAAATAGTGAGTCTTGTTGCGATAAAACAGATGAGAATATGAAATTATGACATTGCAACTGAAAGAAACTAGGCATGAATTTGAATTCTTCTTGACCGGACATTTAACAATTTATACGAAATATTTCCCTCACTGATTCACTTGACTGTACCTTCAACACTTTTAGTGTAATTACGACGTATTCCTTTGATCTGGTGTTTACTGTAGATGTGTCACGCCTAACTTGGTGATACATCCTTGTGACTGCTTCTTCTCCATCTCATCTGACTTCTTTGTAAGTCAATATGGTATTACCTCTTGGTAGGTCCTGGGTTGCCCTCTCTGACTTCATGGTAAGCCCTTGCGTCCGTGTCTTCCACTAAGTGACGGACCAACCATTTGGTCTCACTCTCTCAATGACCAATAATGGCTCACTGAGTCTTCACCATCTCTCGTTCACACTGGTTGACTGACCAACTAAGGCCTCTTGATCTAGTAGACTTCTTCACTGTACTGCATCCGTATAAGTAATGACTGACGCTACAATATGCATCCACCTTATATAGACGTTGGTTGACACCGCTACGTAATCTCCAGAAATAACAATGACATACTCCCACCTACGCGACAGATATTACATACACTGGTGAAATAGCCCGGAGGCGGCTAACTCCGTGAGCGCATATCCTAAATAAATACGATGACATAGCCATGGCGCGGCGATGACTTGGCAGAATCGCCACTAATCTTGCACAATGTCCCAACGTCACACCCAATCTCTGATATATACAACAATTCTCACTGTACAGGTATTGAGTATTATACTATACATACGTATATATGCATACATCTAAGTACAATCTTGCAAGCAACAGGCAATTGCAAAATCGAATTGAATAAAACTGATAATTACAATAATAGTAACAATATCACAGATAACATAATAATAATACTGAAACAACAATAATAATAATAATAATAATAATAATAATAATAATAATAATAATAAAATACAGATAAAATCATACAATAATAAAAATACAGATATCATCTTGTAACGGGATTTGAACCGTTACAGTACTATTCTGCCCTTGCTGTTGAACCTGACTAAGATTGCACTCAATGCTTCATAAAACTTGTCAACTTCATCCACTTTTGCACCCTCACATAGTAAATACACTGATCTCGTCCTAATTCCTCCAACCGCCAAATCTACCGACATCATTAGCTCGTTGACGTGCGTAACAGAAACTATGTTGCCTGCAATAGTATTCCCGACGAACGGTCCTATCCCACACTCTGCCCTACCCTTTATACCACACGTCAGTTACACTTTATAATCTCCTATCTCTTCCTCTGTATCTCCCCTTACCCGAATATCATTAACTCCCAACACACCCAGATGCATCATCTGTGCTAACTGAGCCAGTTCAACTTTCTTTCTTCCATAAGCCTCATTAATATTGATAGCTCCCCATCGAATTCCATTTCGTTCGCCAATAAGTTTCCAAGAAGTTTCTCGCCTGTCAAATGGGAGTGGGACGCCGTTACACCCACCGGTCCGAGGATTGCTTAAACCATTCTAAGAGTAGTCGATGAAAATTATATGAAGCAGGATGCTACCCTTACTTACTCATAGTCCAAGTGAGGAACTCTCCTCTAACGGGTTATGGACCACGGTGGATTGCGAAGTCCTAGCCACTTGAGTACAAGGAGGGCAATGATTCAGATTATATCCGAGATGCCCACTCCCATTCCATAGCAACTGGTATCCCGACTCTCAGGACCACATACTAGACCACTCATCCGTTTCCCAAGCTTCAGGAACGGGGACGCAACTACAGTAACCGATACCATGAACCATAATGTAATAAACATATAAAAGAAATAGAAAATGTTCACGCTAAATTTCTAAGATATTTTTATTTCTGTATCTCCAAACCTAGCGCAAAATATGTGACTTATAACGACTTTTGGGATAGATAAGTATCATACTAGCAGAACATTAACGAGTGTAAAATACGTACAGTGAATTTTCGAAGGTATATCAGGTAACTGAGAGCCACTGGTGTTCGTACTTATATATACCGTACTTTGTTATATACTTTGGAAAGCGACCCAACTCTAACATTTTCAGCTTGTAGATCAACCTGATAAACACAAAACCAATATAAAACATATACAGCATGTATTGTTTCCTACCTCATTTGTCCATCTGCTGCTATTTAATGAGGTATGTAGTACTTCTCACTTGGCTGAGGTCAGAGTAAAATGTAAATTCCATCCAAATCCCGGACTTATGTCTGTGACTGCAAATGGGAGCTACTAGGGTATGGGTGGTGCTGGGTAATGAGTGTAATGACGTTGAGAACAAGACTGGGTGTTACGAAAAGTGCTATTCATAGGGTCAGTCGCTCTGTAATAGCACTCTCTGGCCCAGTGAGGTAACCAATAGCAAGTGTGTTGTTGTGTTGTAGGTATTATTATTTTGTACTTCAAACAGGAAACGAGCAAGGGGACACCATCATTTCACAAATTTCCTCTAGACCGGGACAAAGGTAAGAAGTAGCCGAAACCGATTTCTCGCGATAACTTTATCCCTGACACTAATTCAGGTACTTCTCCGACCTCCCTTGCTCAGTTATTGGTCTTTCCCGATCTTGAGTGTATTACAGCATTCGAGGCCTAGGGATTCTTTCATTTTCATGTTCTTGGTGGCCCGTGTCTTTTTGTTTGGCCGATACCTTCATTTATTGAAATGTCGGAATCCTTCGATTTTTCTCTCTGATCAGTGTTAATAGAAGATGGTTGCCAAGTTGTACTCCCTCTTAAAACACTAATCACCACCATCACCACGATCTCTCTATATAGGCTAGACGGAGGCAGGTGTTGTAGTAATTCGTATATCAGAAACAATTTTTCGTTCTTATGTCATCATTGCAGCCAAAACAAATGTTTATATATTTTAAAACATTTCTGGAAACGTTTAGAATATGATGATGTCCTTTCCAGAACGAAACATATAATTCTATTATTAATTAAGATTTTCCGTTTTTAGGTATAAATCTGTTATCCTAGGTTTTCTTTTTTGGGTAGTTTATATATTTATGTTTTTCACTAGCAAATGCACCCGTGCCTCGCTACGGTATTACTGTAAAGGCAGTGAGTAAGATTACATTAAATAGCATGTCTCTTAGCGGTATCCGAGAAACAAAAAGAGAGGACGCCATACGTTGTTTCCGATGTAAGGTAGGCATTGCGGAAGTTTTGTTGATTATGGCAGGCCACATTTACTACTGCCAATCAAAATAGACTTCGGGAGTTCTACTATAACGGCAGGCTTACGTGGCAACTGCCATTCACAATAGAGATGGAGAGTTTTCATTATAAAGACAGGCCCCTTTCCCTAATGCCAGTCACAATCGAGTTTGAGAGATTTGACTATAATCGAGAAATGCAGCACTATCTAACGTACCAACAATCGAGACGCAACAATGAGTCACAGGACCAAAGTTGTAGATCTCTCCAAATCGAACGGCGATTGTGCTGTCTCTTTTGTGATACGACTTACCGTTTAGCCACCAATTATCCCGAACGGAATGTCTGCACCGTCATTAAAATTCCATCCATATTTTGATAGTTTGCGGGGCCAAAGTTATTCATTTGAAAAGCTTGAAATTTTTCCTCAAAGAATAGAATGTCCAGGGTTTGAGATTAGCAATCGCATACATACGGAGTAATTAAAGAAGAAATTTATACAGTTAAGAATGTTGAAATTAATGGAAAATAGGATTATAACTGAGGACAGCCAGGTAGGTCATGTATGTAAATATCAAGTGGATGTATTAGAAAATAAAATGTCCGTCAATAAATTGTGATGGTATGAGTTACGGATTATTAATAATTATTAAGGTGGTAACAGGGGAGAAATTTAGGCACAGGGATTCTTAGGTAAACAGGTAAGAAGATGACTTATGGTGTTTTACTTAAACCTAAAGAGGCAAGGCAGAGTCAAGAAATTAAAGCGGAAAACAGAAGTAGAAAATAAATACAGTAAAAATTATAACAAATGCCAGGAAACACTTTACGGTGTGAAATATAGGGCACCTCGGCGTCTCCGAAAACGCAAAAAGTAGTTAGTGGGATTTAAAGCAAATAACATACATTTACGTCGCACCGACACACATAGGTCTTATGGCGACGATGCGACAGGAAAGGCCTAGGAATAGGAAGAAAGCGGCCGTGGCCTTGATTAAGGTACAGCCGCAGCATTTGCCTGGTGTGAAAATGGGAAACCACGGAAAACCATCTTCAGGGCTGCCGACAGTGGGATTCGAACCCACTATCTCCCGGATGCGAGCTCACAAGTGCGCGCCCCTAACCACACGGCCAACTCGCCCGGTATATAATTAACTGAGTCGAAACTTAAAAGAAATACAGAGAAATCTGCACGTACTCGGGTGTTAGTTTCCCGTTAATTTCAGCCGCGTAGCAGTATCTAAATGGGTAAACCATGTTAAATGTTACTACAAGACAGTGTCAGCCCATCCTTCAGACCAAGCTTACAACTTTCGAAAACCTTCTAGCTCCATTTCTATTAATCATTTGTTAGACAGATACGCATCTAATGTGGTTGTACCAACAGCTTGGCTTCCTGTTTCGCTGGAAAGCACAAGCCGTTCCAAAACGACAAGACCACATGGTTCACAGTGGAACGAGAACTCTATACACAAAAGAAACGCTACGATAATGTAAGTAGTATTGATCTCATTCTTCTGATGAAAATAAATTACTCCATTTTACCTTAATTCCGTTCATTGTCAATTAGACTAAAATGTTTGGTTATGTCAATACAAATTAGAAAAGTTATCATGTCAGAAATGTTTGTCACCTTAAGAACATGTTGCATGCCAGAAAGCAATCAATTGAGTATATTCGCCGTGTGATCGACTCTTACAAAAGTCAACGGTATAAATTTTCCATATAGTAAGCCATAACCTTCAGACCGGGTGTGACGAAGTAACTTTGCTCGTATCTCGTTTGTGTAAAGTACGCTCGTATACTAACGACAAAAATTCGGGCTATTTTCAAAGTGTATCAGATATATTTATAAATAAATGCAGATTTTCTACATTTAACCGTATCTGATTGATTTGATCTAAATGAAGTGAAAGTGACCATTATTCAGTGATACAGTGCAAATTTTCTTGACATTTGCATCTGATGATATAATATCCAGAATGTTATCAAGTAACTGTGATTATTACTAGAAGATCTGCGTGAATGAATCAGCATATTTTAAGATGGATGATCAGTTTGTACGTACTAGGATAGATGTTAACGTCGAGTGAAAAAGTTGAGCACATCGGTACGGAAGTGGCTCCAAAGGCAATTGGATGAGATAGCCTTAAAATTCCTCCTCGAAGTAATTGACTGAGAAATAAACTATGTAAAATACCTCTGACGAATGACATCTCCTGTAATAACATTCTAAATGCATGATTGCGTTCACTGAAGGATTTCGTCCACAACGGGAACCATCAAACCTTTTACACTAAAAAATTCTATAATTTTACCCTACTTCAGGAATATTAGTTTTTTTCAGTTTCCAGGCATCTTAATTAAAATTTTCCCATTTACATTTAATATCGCGTACTACTTACGGCTATTCTTACTCCTCCAGTGGTGCATGAACTATGACAACCCGCCAATATCCTATCTTCACCTTTGGCACTCACACAGTGAGATACTTGTACTTGACTGCACAAGCCAGGAAGCTTCTCTGCAGAACCTGCCCTGAAATTCTGAACTAGATAAAGAGGAGATTATTTCTGATTAACATTGCTAGATATAACAGAAATAACGTTTCTAAGATTCCAATTTTTGGGCTATAATTTATTACTACAAATAAATATTATCTGGTTTTAGAAAGAAATAAATTAAGTATTTTCGTCTTATGATCTAACCGTATTTCAGTGGTCTCAATATTACACATGCACATAACCTTCAAACTGGGTTTAAACGTATGTAATCAGACGGCAATCGAACATTTCGCATACGGATAAGGTATACATACACTACATTCGGATGTCATAAGTGTAATTGAGTATAAAAGCTAATTCGCAATTCGAATGAATATCTTGTTCACAAACACTATTTGATTGAGAACGAAACAATATGTGTGACTCCGAACTCCTACGTTCCATTTCTCCACTCTTTCATATCACTTTCTTTTTAGGACTAGCACCTTACAGCTTCCATCCATCTGTGGGTCTACGCAGGTCTCCGTGTGGACTTGTGATCTCGTCGTTAGTGATCATTTCAATGGTCGTGCTTCAAGTTCGTTCTATTTTTACTTATGAACGATCCAAAGTGGTCGATTCAAAATGGGCAACTAATCTCGCCTTCTTCTGCTACAATCTTTCAGAAAATTTCTTAACCACTTTGACGGTCATTCTGAATGCCACAGTGAATGCACCACGATTCACACTGTTATTTAAACAAATCTCTTACATCGATTGTGTCCTTGTGAAGGATAGAAACGATCTATATCGCCGTAATAGAAAGTTCTTGATCGTACAACTACCCTTCGCCATTGCTGCATGCATCCTATCTGTGATTGGGTGGTGTGTCTTAACTGACGATGTATATGATTTTCTTGAAGGTACGATTATTGTCGTTCTGTACTTCACTTTTTTCCTCCAATGTGTTAATTCGGCACTTCTCATTAGACAGCGGTTTGTCGTCATCAATAAACTCTTACAAGAGAGACTAAATGGCAGAGACAACTGTGATATTTCCAAGAATTTTATTCATGTCAAGACGGTGGATTCTCCTTCACCGACAATACTCTTGTTACGTAAAGCTCACTTGACAATGTGTCGTGCTTGTGACACGGTGTCGTCAATTTTCGGTTTCTTGCTCTTGTTTCGCCTCGTTTCCCTCTTCATTATGTTCCTGCAGGACTTTTACTACTTGTTGGTTGACATCGGTGATCCATTTCTAATTGCATTAACCCTCCTTGTAGATCTCATATTCGCCCTAAATCTACTGGCTGTGTGCATATCGTGCCACATGACAGTCAACGAAGCAAAGTACACCAGGATATTAGTGAACTTGCTACTGACAGAAAATCTACCTGCAGCTGATCTCCAAGAGTTAAAATTATTTTCCCAACAACTAATTTCCTTCAAGCCTGAGTTCTCTGTTTGTGGTATTCTCATAATAGATTTGAAACTTCTCCCCGCTTTCTCTCTGACTCTTCTCGGATATTTGGTTATCATAATTCAGATACATTCCATGTAAGGTTGAATTCATTCATTCTTTCCCTTATCATGTGTTAAGATTGAAGCCACTGTTTTACAGTGTCGACTCAGTTAATATAATATGTACATGTTTTAGTTTGTCGATACACTAATATAACTTCGAACACCATCTAGGGCCCGGATGTTTATGCACTAATAGATTAGAACGACAACTTACTGAAGCGAGTGACAGGCAGAGTCTACCTGCAAGAAGGTAATGCTATGAGGTTTGCATAACCATTAGGGGTTCTGTCCATTACCGTCGTGCAGATAGACTCTACTTGTCACTCGCTTCAGTAGGTTTTCATTCTAACCTATTACTGCATAAACATCCGGGCCCTAATCCATGACATATTTATAAAAGACACACAGTAGGGCACTATGATATACCTCACTATAGGAAGGACCCCGAACACTTATCGGAGTTTGATGGACGCTGAATTCTGTGTCTCCTTGAGGCTGGATATTCATGTCTACGATTTCCAGATTTGTGGGGAAATTCAGATGTCACAGTGGCCCCATGCTGTAACCAATTGATAACTGAAGATCTGAAGGTACCTACACACTTCCGTGAAGCTTGTGATTGACCAAGTGAGATCACACAAAGGGACGGTCGATGAATTATGAACGAAGCATTACGCAACCTTATGATATTGCTCCTGAAATCTAAATGAATAGTCACTAGACCCTGTATTACATTCTTTGTCCATCGTGTCTGTCTCTCGACTACTGGCATTCGAAACACTACAGGTTCACTGTCCCGTAAGAAAGCTGCTGATATCTCCACTGCTGAAACAGCTGCGTTTTTGTGGCGCCAGAACAAGGAGGCGTATTCAAATGGCGAGTGACATCGGGCCATGTTCTGCGATGACTCTCGGTTCTAAATTACAACGGATGACCATCATGTACGAGTATGAAGGCGTCAAGGAGAAAGAACACACCTGGGTAATAATTTGGAGTGACATACAGGAATTACTTCCCCCTATCATAGGGTTTGTTTGTTTGTTTGTTTGTTTGTTTGTCACTGAGAGTTGATAGTTATGCGCTTATTCGTTTATTTTCTGATTATGTAGAGGAATGGTTTATTTTCTAAATTGTGTTTACAAATTTTTGCAAATGTGATGTTGTGCGCCTTTTTTGTAATTCGAACAGAAAGGAAAAGGGGAACAATCGTTTGAAACAACGACACATATAGTGAGTTACTCAAAGCGATTTCTTGCCATAACTCCGTCCTAAACGAAAATATCGTATTCCATTAGGCTATCATTCGTTTATACTTTAATTGTGTAGTAACTTAATTTTGTTCAACAGTGTTTGCAGATATTAGAACTTGTCATAGTGATGTGTATTTTGTACTTAAAACAGGAAGAACGAGCAAAGGGACACCATCATTTCACAAATTTCCTTTAGATCGGGACAAAGGTAAGGAGTGGCCCAAAGCGATTTCTCGCGATAACTTTATCCCTGACAATAATTCAGCTCCTTATGTTGTCTGTAGGCATCATTTTAAAATGGCATTTTCACTGTAGAACAACTAGCACAAATTTAAGATATGCCTGAAGGTAATCAAATCGCAAGCCTAGTTTGTATTATAGCACCCTACTACGACCCTTGAATTAGTACTTTCATCGACGTGTTCTGTTTCTACTTTCGGCCATTTATTATCCCTAAACTTTCTTTTATTGAATAATATTTTAGGCAGAATCATATTTGCCACATGACAGGCACACAATACATTTTTATCCAAGATCACCTGAACCTCAACATTTAAACACAGACAAGCAGCAACCATTACGGTTATGACAATATGACCAACGTATGAAACTAAGTGTTAACTGTACAATGAACAGCTTACCAAATTTTTACTCCAAGTACTTTTCTTTTTTGCACTTTCTAGTGCAAAGTATGAATGAAATTTAATGTGAAGCTATATACTGTAATAAATTAAACAGGTTTGAGTTGACATATTTCTGTTAACCACACATGGTTTTGTTCAGGACGTTTCCCTGAATATTTTTGTACAAAAATGAAGAATTTTATGTTTTGACCACGCCCACATCCTGACAGCAGCCCTTGAAGAATTTTAAAACTCTAATTGAGCAATGATGCTAAATCTCAAGATTAACATCAGAAGACAAATGTATTGAACAATATCCTTGTGGTAAGTTCTACTATGTATCGCAATACTATGTATAATAAAAGTTATTAATATTTTACTAACTCAGAAGTTTCGTTTCACATTATTTCGGCAAATATCAACGAAAATAGCCTTTAGGATTAATAATTTCAACATTATGATCCTATGTAACAATGTCCACACCGATAAATCGGCAATTAAAGTCAATACCTGTTCCGAAGAGGAGTACTCGTTTCTACCGTAGAGTCTTAGGCCGCCAGCGCCACGTTTCGAGCTATGAAACTACTCTGACTACAGTGCATGAACCCGTTTGTCAAGTCCGGTAAGGAGCTTGCTAGAGTGACGCATCAAGTCAGCGGTGAATTTATTAACTTTATTTTGTTATTATACTCTAACCACGAGCACACTCTGCTGGCTGCGTAGTAGCGTGTGACCGAGGAAGAAATGTCCATGCGTGTACCGCCATTTTGTGCTCACTCCTCAGCTCAGCGAGGAGATGGTGGTATGGAATTCATACGCTACTTAGGCCTACACTACATGGGCATGAAAACACCTGTCGACAGGTTATTTTCATTTCTATAACACGCGATGAAACCGTGAGAACAGGTGTTAATTAGATACGTCGAAGACGCATTTTTTAGAAGGCGCTGCACAATCAAAAGATCTTTAAGAAAATTCTTACGTATTCGCAACCAAAAACTACTGTTTTACTTATGTTAAACCAAATGTCGCGCGTAAGTTATACGGTAAAATAATTCTGAGGTCTGAAATGGTAAAAGCGGACCGGGAAATTTCAAAATCTGTGTGTTTTTTCATATTAATTCAGGCCGAGGGATATTTAGCCATTCCTAGATCCTGATTTAGGTGCTATGTGTTTTCAGTTCTCTTTTACGGTGTGGAAACATGGACCCTTACAAAAGCCACCACTACTAGACTGGAAGCATTTGAACTCTGGCTATACAGAAGAATTTTGAGAATATCGTGGACTCAGAAAGTTACAAACGTTGAGGTTCTACGCCGAGCTAACAAGAGATCAGAGCTGATCAACACCATCAAGTGTCGTAAACTACAATATTTTGGACACATCAGGAAGAATCAGAAAATATATGAGCTGCTTCAACTTATCCTGCAAGGGAAAATAGAAGGAAAAAGATCTCCTGGGCGAAGAAGAATTTCCTGGCTCGACAACCTTAAAACCTGGTTCAAAAAAACATCTGAAGAACTGTTCCGAATTTCAATGGATAAAGCCAGAATAGCCATGTTGATCGCCAACGTCCGAGGCGGACAGGCATGCTAAGAAGAAGAAGATCCTGATTAATACGTAAATTTATTAATTAGAAGAATATCTAAGCAGATAAAATTATTTTCTCTTACTGTAATCAAGAGTCAAGTAGGGTATAGGATGGTGGATTCAGTGGACGCACTGACATGTCATTTTGAATGACTGTTTAGGCGTCTCCTTGCTAGACTTTCCTCCCAATCCATTTGTGGATAATTATTAAGGAATAAACATATCTTCTGAAATTCATTTTTAGCCCGTTTTGTCTAATAACACTATTCTGAAAAGGAAGACATTTAATTTGTATTGTAAAGGTGGAACTCTCCTAGAAGTTCCATAACACTTGTTCATTTTCATAAATCACAAAAATATTTTTAGGGCAAAGTGTTGCTTCAAATTATCAAAAATTATATGAAATATGATTAATTTTTACGGTACCGGTATGTCTTCAGTTCTCCCTTTTTTCTCACCTAATGTATAATAAAGTAATTGTTAAGTGCGTTATTTCAGAAAAGTCTGACTAGGCATACGTCTATATAAGGCTCATTACAATCCTGTGAATCCTACCTTGCACTAGAAAACACAATCAAAATACCTGCTTAACTATGATATTAAATATTAAGTGTTTTATATTAAACGTCCCATATTTCCTTCCACATTATTACCATAATGTTCATATTATTGAAAGATTAGAACATAGGCTACTTTCAATTTCAATTTGTACTCAAGATAATTTCCTTTCAGTTTGAGTTTCTAAAAGCAGTATATTCGTATTTGAGAAGAAAGAGGAAAATTTTACATCTTAGATGATTTGTAGTTTTTTCCCCAAGTAAGCCTAAACCACTGCTATGATATTTTCATATGAGAAACTGAAATTAAGCTAGACATTCATTCCATTTTAGTAAACACGTTTAGAATTATAAGGTAGGCCAGCATCGGTGTAAGAATATCCGGCAATATTTGACTAACTCCATTCACATCATGAAACAGTTGGTAAGATTCCTTTTCCCTGTTTCACTTAATTTTAGAATACTCTTTATATCAGACTATTATCTAAGCAGACTTTAGGCACTATGCTCCAAACCACACAGAAATAATGACTGAAGGTATAGTACTCATCCAGATATGTTATTTCATATCCAGGAAATGATAAAGAAAGTATCTCATTGAGTTGGCAATTATTAAGTTCGCTTGTGGTGAACACTGGGCATAGCTACTCACGGTACCGCACCTTTCATTTTGAAAGTTTCTTGCAGTCTAGCACCTTTTCAACAATCTATTTACATTATTGAGTAAAAGCTGCTGCGATTACTTTTCGTAACTTATATATAAACATACTCTAAAAATTTAAAGCATTTATGTATTGTTTATCTTCTCCACTCTACTGAGTGACAGGATTTTTTCGCATGATCTTTAAGTCGTGCACAAGTTGTAGACTGCTTCAGTTGAACACGTCTTCGTATTTTCAAGAAAGCAAAAGTGTAGAGTCTAGCTTCTTAAAAGTTTCCGAATGTGCAAAAAAAAATTCCATTACATACATGATCCTTACAGTAATGTGAGATACATGATCATGTTTTAATGTTACTAATTTCATGTGCCGGTATATTTTTTCATGTTTTCGGGGACCGTTCTCTTCATTTAGTACATATATTTTTTAGTATTTATTTGTGTCAGTACTGTATTTTGTAAGAGCAAGGTCCAGATGACGATGGTGTTGCTGATGAGTACTCGGGTTGTTTACCGAGTACAGTGAACGATGATAGTGATGCTAGTTCTCCCTCGGACTCGGAGGATGAGCCTGAAACTCCTATAGGAAGTACTCATTTCAGAGGTTCAGGCTGGTTACATAAAACTGCGTAAGTTAAATTTATATTCCGTTGTTCAATTTATTCACGTATCTAGTAATCTGAGTGGTTAAATACTTTTTTTTTTTAGTTTTGAACCACCCCTATTGGAAATCCTCAGGCACCACCAGACTATCCAGATGAACAACATCCTAAAAAACCTTTCGAATATTTCACCAAATATGTTCAGCCATCACTATTTGAAGATATGTCTGAGTACATGAACATCAGGCAGGTGGCAGTAACTGGAAAATCACTGGGCTGCACTGGGGAGGAAATCTGCATATACTGGGGTTCTGCAATTGTAGCATCTTTGATGGGTTTTCCGCGGATAAAGATGTGCTGGGAGCGAAGGACTCGTTACCCCTTAATTGCAGATAATATCTCAAGGGACAGATTTTATTTAATTAGAAATGCACTGAAGATAGTTGATGACAATGCAGTGTCTAACGAGGCTAAACAGCAGGACAGTTTTTGGAAAGTTTGGCCACTCCTGGACACAATTAGGGAGGGATGTCTAAAAAATCCTCGGCCTAAAGAAGTGTCCATTGACGAATAAATTATACCCTTTCATGGCCAAGTGAAAATGCGACAGTACATCCGAGGTAAGCCCAATCCTGTTGGATTGAAAATTTTTGTCATGGCCACACCAAGTGGTCTGCTTCTTGATTTCCTGATGTACTAGGGAAAAGGAGGGGAAATAATCTCTGAAAAAACACCCCTCTCTGACAAAATTGATTTAGGTGGTAGGGTAGTGCTAAAACTCTGTGATTCACTACCTCCTGGCTCATCAGTTTTCATGGACAAGTATTTTACTTCACTGGTACTTCTTGAGAGCCTCCTTACCCATAGATCCATATTGGCAACTGGGACCATAATGGTCAGCCGCCTACCCAAAGGTGTCCAGTTCAAACGGGACCTAGATATGAGAAAGGAAGGAAGAGGCACCTTTGATCAAGTTGTCAGGAGAGATGAGAAGTTAGTCGTGACCAAGTGCTTTGACAACAAGCCTGTTTACGTCGCCTCATCAGAGTTTGGAGCTCAGCCAGTTGATGAATGTAAGCGCTGCTCAGCCAGTTGATGAATGTAAGCGCTCGTCAAAAAAGGAAGCACGTTACATTCAAGTCCTAAGACCCCACGGAGTGAAACAGTACAATCAGCACATGGGGGGAGTTGACTTGCTGGACAGAGTACAGGGAAAATATGCTATGAGAAGCCGAACAAACAAATGGACAATACGAGTGATTCACCATTTCATGGATTTTGTCTTGGCAGCGGCATGGATAGAATACAGACAAGATAGTCTACGAAGTGGTTTTAAGAGGAAAGACATTCTGACTTACTTCGATTTCAAACTGGACGTTGCAGAAAAACTTATTTACTTTTATAAGGACAACGTAGGGGATGAAGAAGAGATCGAAGACAGTGAAGATGATACCAATGAACATGGAAAACGTAAAAGGCCAAGAACACCCCAGTTATTACCTCCACCACGCAACAGGTTTGAAAACGCTCTGCATACGCCGGAAATGATGAGGGACAAACAGAAGAACCGGTCCAGATGTAGACTTCCCGGCTGCAATGCATTAACTTGGGCCCATTGTACACAGTGCAATTTTTTTGTGTTTATCCCTGGACAGGAATTGCTTTCTTGCTTTCCACAAGAGGTAGAACAGTACATAACATGGGATTTTCCCAGACAATTTGATATTCCTTCTTAGCATTCTCAGTGAATTCAATTTTTTGTAAACATGTGTTCATTCAAACAAGACTGCTAACTTTGAGGGTTTTTTTAAATTTTAAAATTCAAGTGTAATGAATAATATTTAAAAAATCCTTATTAACATTTTATATAGCTATTTAGTATTTTTTTGGTACTTGCTTTACGTCACACCGACACAGATAGGTCTTATGGCGACGATGGAATAGGAACGGCCTAGGAAGTGGAAGGAAGCGGCCGTGGCCTTAATTAAGGTACAGCCCCGGCATTTGCCTGGTGTGAAAATGGGAAACCACGGAAAACCATCTTCAGGGCTGCCGACAGTGGGGCTCGAACCCACTATCTCCCGATTACTGGATACTGGCCGCACTTAAGCGACTGCAGCTATCGAGCTCGGTGCTATTTAGTATTAAGAAAAGGCCTAATAATCCTAAAATATAAGAATAAAACATTATAATAAAAATTTATTTACCATTCAGTTCAGGGTATTTTGTCTCCATAGCGCCCTGATGTATCATTGGTGATACATACCCTCCTGACTTTGTTAAGGGATGAAATAATTTCTTGTCAAATTTATAGTCCTACTGAACATCCATAGAGACAAAAAAAAGTGAAATTTGATAATTTTTGCCGATCAGATGTAGCTCAGGATGCTAGAGGCTAGAGTGGCTAGCATGTCTGCTACAGCGCTCTGGTTTGTTCAAAGGCGAAATAGCGACGCCATACTTAAGCGCCAGCGATATGGTTTCTTCCGCTTACAGTGCGCTACTGTTAATAGATTAGAACGAATGAATTAACTGGACAAATTACGCATAAATTGTTGAGAAAAAACAAAGGCTATGTCATATTCCAAATAAGTTTCTTTTTGCTAAAGTATACAGTTTTTGGCGATTGGCAGAATTATTACTTTCCTAACTTTTAGCGATATTTGCTGTTACGGGGTTTGAGGAGCACGGTGGGAGCTCTCCCGGTTCCGGTAATACTGCCAAATGAATGGAAATGAAATCTGAATTGAATCGATAATATGATCGATCGATATGAATTTTCTAAACCTTTATTATCTTAAGCCAACAACTGTGTCACACACATTACATAACATAATACAACATTTCACGATGCGAATCTTGTTCCTAGCGTGAATTCTATAGTTCGGCTTTGCTGTGTAAACAACAATACTAGTACGTAAAGTGTACGCCAGATGTCTCACAGCGATGCGTAAGCGATTCATAGTTTGTGTTTCAAAGGTTGCCAATGCGAATCTCGAAGATAACCGAGGTCTACCGATTCAGCGCTAGGGAGCCCATGTATCACTAGAAGTTGTGCGATCAATACGTTGCCTGTGCTTGTAACACAATCCAGCATGTGTGCAGAAGACCTACTTTTATTTTCCTGTAGGAACTGACCAAACAGCGAAACACGATAAACGGTATCCTGATGATGATGATGATGCTTGTTGTTTAAAGGGGCCTAACATCGAAGGTCATCGGCCCCAAACGGTATCCTGTCTGAGTGACTCAGACGGTAGAGCGCTGGCTTTCTGAAGCCAAGTTGACATATTTGGTATGTAAAGGTGCTCAAATACGTCAACCTTGTGTCAGTAGATTTACTGGCCCGTAAGGGAACTCCAGCGGGACAAAACTAAGGCACCTCTTTCCGAAAACCGTACGAGGTAGTTGGCAGGACGAAAAATCAACAACACTACTTATTACAGTGGAACCTTGGATTTCGAGCATAATTCGTTCCGACAACATGCTCGTAATCCAAATCGCTAGTATATCAAAGCAAATTTTCCCATAAGAAAATATTGAAAATCGGATGATTCGTCCACAACACAAAAACATTTATTCGCATAACATTTCTAAAACAAAGTATAACGTAAAACAATTAAACTGCACTTTACCTTACAATAGAATCATTGTTGGTGTGAGGGAGACGAGAGATGACGTGAGAAGAGTTACTGTGTAGCACGAATTTCACTAACGGAATCACTGCTATCGGTTGGCTCATTGAAAGTGTTTTCTTTTCGTGCAACTTTAACGAGGAACCTGTCCAATGACTGTTGCTTTTGCCTCTTTTTGAGGATTTCACGAAAATGTGACATTGCATTGTCATTGAACAGATTCATTCACTGTAATCATCTCCTTCTTCCGACCGAATTCCTTTTTAGCCTTCTTTTCGTTCACAGGGCCCATCGTTGCAGAACAGTTATATCACAGATGACAGAAACAAAACATGTATACTCGTACGGTGTAGACTATGCGAGCGAGGCACGCCAACTGAAGTCCAGCGCGGGAAATGATTACACACACTTTCCCAGGAAAGAGAGTGGCAGGGGGAGGGGAAAACGTACGTACACGTGACGCTCGTATTGCGAAACCTCACTCGCTTATCAAGTCACAATTTATTTAAAATATTTGCTCGTCTTGCAAAACACTCGTAGACCAAGTTACTCGCAATCTGAGGTTCCGCTGTATTAAATTGTATCCTACAGAGCACAGAACCCGGCATTTTGAAAATAAATAAATGGAGAACATCGATTATATAAGATGCTTGCTGCCCAAGGCCACACTTACAATGTTTTAAGTTTCCTGCTCACCTCATCCTCTCTGCTAACAATACGGAGTAGTATGAGGACTTCCAGTCCTACACCACCATTACTAGTGAGCGAGTTGACTACGTGGTTCGCGGCATATAAGTCTTGCCCTACATTCGGGATATAGTGAGTTGAAATCCCACTGTCGACAGCCCTGATAGATGGTTTTCTGTGGTTCCTATCTCCACATAAGGCAAATGCGGAGGCTTTCGCACCTTAATTAAGGCCATGGCCACTTCCATCGCAGTCTTTGCATTGTAATATTCCATCGTATCGGTAAGACGTGTCTGAGTGGGTGCAACGTAAAGCAAATAAAATGAATCGAATCTTCGTCCAAAAATATCGAAGTGAATTTTTCAGGTAAGTATGTGATTTAAGATAATTAACACAAGAAGGACTGTCCTCTTTTTATACAGTTAATTAGAATTGTTTATCCTACAACTTCTCGCTCTGATTTCAATCTTTATTATTATTATTATTATTATTATTATTATTATTATTATTATTATTATTATTATTATTATTGTTACGGAGATATCCGTGGTAGTTAGAGGTGAAAGAAGGTGCGGGCGGGAATAGGTCTCAACTACAAAATGAAAGTTAATTTAAAACTTTAACAAAGGTTATATTTTCAAAACTTAACAATGATGACAGAGAATTTGTAAACTTAACAAGTCAACAACAAGTCAAAATTAGATACAAAGAAATCACAAGATTTAAGGGGTTATTACAAGATCTGGGCTTCGAGCCCCAAAAATAATTTCTGAGCTCTCAGCTCACAATAACAAGATACCAAAGGGCAGAACACCCTTAATTACATGGAGCATTAGCTCCCAATTTTACATCTCAAGCCTCTCTAAGGCACTTTTACCACAATACTATAAAGAGCTGTCCCGCTCTCGATTTTACAAGCCTATCAAAGGCTACAACAAACTTCATTTCTATCTGCCCTTAAGGCACACAAGGAAACAGGGGTAATTAATACCCAACCTACGGGGCCTTCACATGAAGAAAACAAACAGGTTAAGAAAAATGGCCCAAAATATACAAAATGAATGGAGGCGATAACTTGCACTCCTACACCAAGTTTTTGTTTAAAAACCTATGTGGCGCTAGGCCGATGATACAGGGGCTAATCCCAATCTATGGAGGTGACTAGTCGGCAAATAAGTTTAAGACTTTAAGAAGGAAGAGAAAAACGGTTACGAAAACATAGTCACCTCAAATTCAAAATGAAGGGGAGTTCGAGAGGGTGAAGCACTCTCTATCCCCGCTTTACAGATTTCTAATTTGTAGATAGACAGAAAAGAATTTACATTTTAAAAGGGTAGGTTACATACTAAAGGTTTCGAACCCTCCCCGAGAGCTAAACTGCTGAGCTAGCAAGAAATGAAGATGTTAACAGGCCATTACCTTGTAGATGAACTGCTGCCTTCGAGAAAGAGGCGCTTCCCGCCCCCTGCTACATATCCACACACTAAGAAAGATGTTACAGAAGTGGCACCGAGACAAGAAAATCAGCAGTTTTTATACCCTCGTGGAGAATTCGAGACCTTTCAAGAATGAGTAGACACACCCCCTCAATTTTATTGGGTCGCTAAAAGTTACACATCAACATCGAGAAGGAAAGACACTATTGGTCAGAAATTAATTACAAAAATTAGTTATTGGTTAAATTCAAAACAGGCGGAAAGAAGGATAACTGTTGCCAATCCCCAAACCACAGAACAAAATTTAGTAAAAACAAAACTTATGAATGCTAAATTTCTTCCAGAAAGTTTATTCCTTTACACCAGAGTGCGTTATCAAAGTTTTGGTGGAGACATCTGTTAGAGAATGTCCAAACTTCTTGATACGGAGCAAACAAACACAAATCAAAACAGACACAGTTCAGAACACTTCAAAATTACCAAATTTACAGTAGTGACATCTTCCGAAAAACCGTTGAGTTAATTCAGTTTGTTAAAGTTCAGGCTTTCTCCTGTAGAGGAGTTTCCACTGGCGCAATATTTGAATTAGCGGCGTGGAGGTGTACCACCCGGTACAATTATTATTATTATTATTATTATTATTATTATTATTATTAGACTATTATTATTATTATTATTATTATTATTATTATTATTATTATTATTATTATTATTATTATTATTATTATTATTATTATTTACTAGTTGCTTTACGTCGCACAGACACAGATTGGTCTCATGGCGACGATGGGAAGGAAAGGGCTAGAAGTGGGAAGGAAGTGGCCATGGCTTTAATTAAGGCACAATCTCAGCATTTGCCTAGTGTGAAAATGGAAATCCACGGAAAACCATTTTCAGAGCTGCCGACATTGGGACTGGAACCCACTATCTCCCGAACACTGGGTACTGGCCGCACTTAAGCGACTGTAGCTATCGAGCTCGGTATTTTCATTACATTATTTTATTATTGTCATTGTTATTATTATTATTATTTCTACGTCCCACTAACTACTTTTTCGGATACGGTGTGGTACCGAAATGTTGTCGCGTAGGAATTGTTTTACGTGCCACAAAATCTACTGACACGAGGCTGACGGATTTGAGCACCTTCAATTACCATCGCTCTAAACCAGGAAAGAACCTGCCAAGTTGGGACCAGAAGGCCAACGCCTCAACCGTCTGAACCACTCAGCCCAAAGTTATTATTATTATTATTATTATTATTATTATTATTATTATTATTATTATTATCATCATCATCATTATTATTATTATTCAGTGTCCGGCTCCTTAGCGGAATGATCAGCGTGCTGGCCTTCGGTTCAGACGTCCCCGGATTCGACCGGGTCGTGAATTTTAAGTGGTTAGTCGACAGTTAATTCCTCTGGATCGGGGACTACATTCAACAGAACATACTACAAACCACCACACAAACACGCAATGGTGAATACTTAACTCCAGGTAAGGTTTGCGTTAGGTTGGGCATCCGGCCAAAGAAATTGGTTCGTATCATCCAAAAAAAAAGAATCCAGATAACTTGGAAGAGTCCAGGGATTATTATTATTATTATTATTATTATTATTATTATTATTATTATTATTATTATTATTATTATTATTATTATTATTATTATTATTATTATTACGGAGTTACCCGTGGAAGGCAGAGGTGAAAGAAGGTGCGGGCTTTAATAGGTCTCAACTACAAAATTAAAGTTAATTTAAAACTTTAACAAAGGTTATATTTTCCTTTCGAAATCAACAAATAACAGAGTATAACAGGTACCAAGTAGCAGATCAACAAATTAAGAAATTATAAATTACAGTTCATTACAAGATTTGGGCTTCGAGCCCCAAGTATAATTTCTGAGCTCAAAGCTCACAACCACAATTGCTAAAGGGTAGAAAACCCCTAGATGCATAGAGCACTTGCTCCCAACTTTTAACTCAAGCCTCCCAGAGCCACCTTTCGCACACAAGAAAGAGCAGACCCGCTCTCAAAATTTTCAAACCTATTTAAGAGGCCATAAACTGACTTTCCAGTAACTGCCCTCTAGGCACACATATAATAGCACAGGGGTACCTCGTACCCAATCTACAGGGCCTTCTCGAGAAGAAAACAAAACATCAGGTTAAGTTACTGGCCCAAAGTACAGAAAGGACTGAAGGCGTGAACTTGCGCTCCTAAATACACTTTTAAAACCTAAGTGGCTCTAGGCCGGTACACAGGGGCTAATCCCAAGCTAGGGAGGTGACCCGTATGAGAACTTTAATACATTAAGGAAGAGAAGAAACGGTTATGAAAACGTATTCACCTCAATTTCAAAATGAAGGGGAGTTCGAGAGGGTAAAGCACTCTCTATCTCCGCTTTACAGTGAAAGAGATTTGTAGATTTTACATAGACAGAAAGGAATTTACATTTTAACAAGATGAGTTACATATTAAAGGATTCGAACCCTCCCCGAGAGTTAAACTGCTGAGCTAGCAAGAAATAAAGACGTTAAAAGGCCATTACCTTGTAGAAGAACTGTTGCTTGAAGAAGGAGGCGCTTCCCGCCCCGTGCTACGTATCCACACACTGAGTTAGATGTTATACTAGTGGCCCCGATACAAGAAAAACAGCAGTTTTTATACCCTCTTGGAAAATTCGAGACCTTTCAGGAATGAGTAGACACACCCTCTCACTTTTATTGGTAGACAAATCATTACACATGGAAATTCGAAGAAGAAAGCAATGATTGGAGGAAAATGAATTACAGAAATTAGTGATTGGTTAAATTCAAAACAGGCGGAAAGAAAGGATAAATGTTGCCAACCCACAAACCACAGAACAAAATTTAGTAAAAACAAAACTTTGGAATACAAAATTTCTTCAGGAGAGTACATTCCATTACACCAGCGTGTATTACCATAGTTTTTTGTAGAGACATCTGGTAGAGAACGTCCACACTTCTTGATCAATGACAAACAAAAACACATCAAAATTCACACAGGGCCATCTTCGGAGAAACAGTTGAGTTAATACAGTTTTTTTTTAAGTTCAAGCTTTCTCCTGTAGAGGAGTTTCAATTGGCGCAATGTTTGAACAAGCGGCGTGGAGGTGTACCGCCCGGTACAATTATTATTATTATTATTATTATTATTATTATTATTATTATTATTATTATTATTATTATTATTATTATTATTATTATTATTATTATTATTATTCCATGTTTCTATATTATTTTGTTCAAGGATTTCTGTTCTATATTTTCATTCTCTGTAAGTATGACTAAATTTGTTTAATGGCAATGTCTTGTGATTTCTTTTATTATTACTGGAAATGTGTTCATTTTCCTTCTTTATACGATGCAGTATGTAAGTATGTAGCCGATACCTTGTATTTTTAATGTCTTTTTAATAAGACATTATGCATCTTCGAGTGCTTTTTAATTAAGAAAACAGTGAAACGTTATTTATTCCCGCAGCCTGTGTACTTGCTTCATCACTTCATCAATTGTTTTGATCGCTTAAAATATGGCGGACGCGGCGTTCGAGTACTTTCAAAATTGGCAGTCCAATAGCGACTCTACAGTCCTCTTGCTAGCTCGTTGAGCCTGCCCTATATTCTTATTCATTATTAAACTACTCATGCCTTTCTCCAATTTTATTTTTTGTTGATAATTCTGTTGTCACCTGATCGAAATTCCCGCCCTTCCTTCCAGCTTACTTTACTTTCACCAAGTTCATCTAGCTCTTCAAGTTCTGTAATCTACCACGATTGGTAGGGGCTTTACGTCGCACCGACACAGATAGGTCTTATGGCGACGATGGGATAGGAAAGGCCTAGGAAGGAAGCGGCCGTGGCCTTAATTAAGGTACAGCACCAGCATTTGCCTGGTGTGAAAATGGGAAACCACAGAAAACCATTTTCAGGGCTGCCGATAGTAGGATTCGAACCTATTAGATTCAAGTTTCTAACATTCCATACCTGGGCTCGCAAAATGTTAATATTTATCTCCCTTCTCGTGCAGGCTGCTTTCTCTCCGGAATACTTTACCCGGGTGGAAGCCATCATCAGTGCATCAGTCATTCATACAGAGAGAGAGAGAACTGAATATCCTCAGGAGTTATTTACGACTGTACTTTCCCGTTTGTTAAAGCCGTGTGGCAGAATCAACAAACTTCAACCACGTTTTTACACGGCCATACAAGTCAATCATCCGCACGACCTATTTTACAGCTTCCAAAGGCTGCTATACCCATTACCTTCTGCTTGGCTACCTGCTTTATTGGGACGCACTGGGGAAATCTCAGTCTTCACACGATAGACAGAACTTGGTACGGAAAATAAACACTTCGTTAACGCAAGTGGTATTGATCTCATTCTTGTAATGCTAATAAATTTCTACAGTCTTCCTTAAATCCATTCGATGTTAATTAGATTAAAAGGTTTGATTATGCCAAGAGAAAGTGAAAACTGTCATAAATGTCAGAACTGCCTGGCACCAAGGAGAATAATGAGTTGGATGTCTACTGTCCCTAATGAAGTGATATAGCCCGCATATAGACTCTGTAAAGTACGCTCACATTTCGATAGTGAAAAGCAGGGCTGTAAACAGAGTGGATCAGATATATTCGTGAAAAAATAAGTCGGGACTCTGCACATCATCGTATATACATCAAGTGGAATTGTTCAACATTCAGTGATACAGTGCAAACTTTCTGGACATTTGCGTCTGTTAATATAATATCTTGAATTTCGCAAAGTGACTCTAACCACTATTAGTAGATTTATGTAAATTAATGCATGTACTTTATGTAACATATTCCATTCGTGCGTACCAGAATAGGTGAGTGAGAATGTTGTGCACATCGTTACGGAATCTACGTTCTACGCCGACATGAAGTAGTTCCGAGGGTAATTGGAAAAGATTGCTCTAAATTTGCACGTCGAATTAATTCGCGAAGGTAAAAGAGTATGTACGGAACCTGCGACGAATACCACCTCCTGTAATCAAATTCTAAGTGTATGATTGAATTCACTGAAAGATGTGTTCTACAGCAAGAACAATCAAACATTTTTCAAAAAGCGGTGACGGCTTTACCTCACTCCTGGAATATTCGATTATTCAAAATCTTGCCCAGTTAACACTTTATTAACAGTTCCAGTTTAATTGACTTTGCCAATTTAGATTTAATACTCTTTACTGTTTACGAAAATTGCTTCTCCTTCCAATGTGCAGAAACTGTAACAACCAAGTAATGACCGACCTCTACTCTTCGGACTCCGAAAGCGAGGCAGTTAAAATTGAATGAACGAGCCAGAAAGATTCTCCGTGGGCCTACTCCGACAAAACTGAACTTGATAAAGAGGGGATTAGTTCTGATTAACATTTCTAGCTATAACAGAAACGAAGTTCTAAGGTGCTAGTTCTTCAGCAACAATTACTGGAAATACATAATATTATCGATTAGAAACGAATCAGTTAATTATATTCTTCGTCTGATCGACGAATGCAAGAATCATATTCCAATGGCCTACATTTTACATGTACTACGAGTTAACACTCATTCCTGGATTAAATATATGTGACGAGTTGGAAATCGATTCTTGCGGCTGCACTATATAAAGACATATGGGCTGGTATCATCATTCAATCAATCAAAACGGAATCAATCACTACTGATCTCCATTTAGGGCAGTCGCCCAGGTGGCAGATTCCCTATCTGTCGTTTCCTAGCCTTTTCTTAAATGATTTCAAAGAAATTGGAAATTTATTGAACATCTCCCTTGGTAAGTTATTCCAATCCCTAACTACCCTTCCGATTAACGAATAATTGCCCCAATTTGCCCCCTTAAATTCCAATTTTGTCTTCG
Source organism: Anabrus simplex (assembly GCF_040414725.1). Classification (NCBI taxonomy): domain Eukaryota; kingdom Metazoa; phylum Arthropoda; class Insecta; order Orthoptera; family Tettigoniidae; genus Anabrus; species Anabrus simplex. The sequence continues at coordinate 276,907,111 of NC_090270.1, forward strand.
TATTGTGATCTTTCATACTTTTAAAGACGCCACTCAAACTTATTCGTCTTCTGATGTACTGCCACGCCATCTCTCCTCCGACAGCTCGGAACATACCATTTAATCGAGCAGCTCTTCTCCTTTCTCCCAAATTTTCCCAGCCCAAACATTGCAACATTTTTGTAACGCTACTCTTTTGTCGGAAATCACCCAGAACCAATCGAGCTGCTTTTCTTTGGATTTTCTCCAGTTCTTGAATCAAGTAATCCTGGTGAGGGCCCCATACACTGGAACCATACTCCAGTTGGGGTCTTCAACATTAGAGCAATTGAGTACAAAAGCGAGTTCATTATTCGAATGATTGCCTTGTTCAGAGACAGCATTTGAATGAGGACACAAACAATGTGTTATTCCGACCTCGTTAGTTCCATTTCTCCACTTTTTCAGATCTCATTCTTTTTGGGATTGGCGCCTTACAGAGTTCATTCCTCTGCTGGTCTACGGAGGTCAACATGTGGACTTATTATCTCGTCGTTAGTGATTTTATCAATTGCCGCGATTCAAGTTCGTCTTATTTTTGGTTATATACAATCCAGATCGATCGACACACCACGGGCAGATTACCTTGCCCTCTTATGCACCAATCTTTCAGAAAATTTCATAATCATGTTGGCGGTGATTCTGAATGCCACAGTGAACGCACCACGATTCGCACTGTTCTTTAAACAGATCTCTAACATAGATTGTGTCCTTGTGAGGGATAGAAATTATCTATATCGCCGTAGTAGAAAATTCTTATATGTGCAACTTCCCTTCGCCATTGCTGCATTCCTCTTATCGCTGACCGGGCTCTATATCTTAACTGAAGATGTATATAATGTTCTTCAATATACAATGATTCTTGCTCTGTATTATATTATTTTCCTGCAGTTCGTTAATTCGGTACTTCTCATTAGACAGCGGTTTGTTTTCATCAATGAACTCTTACAAGAGAGACTAAATGGTGGAGAGAGCAATGTCATGCCGAAGAATATCATTCATATCAAGATGGTGGATGATACTCGCAACTTGAGTTCTCGTTCACCAAGAATACGGTTGTTACGTAAAGCTCACTTGACAATTTGTGGTGCTTGTGACACGGTGTTGTCAATTTACGGTTTCTTGCTTTTCTTTCGCCTCATATTCCTCTTCATTAATTTCCTGAAAGACTTTCATTACCTTCTTGTTTCCCTCACAGATCCATATCGAGCTGCCCTAATTTTACTTGTTGATCTCATTTTCGCCCTGAAATTGCTGTTGATGTGTTTGTCTTGCCACATGACAGTCAGGGAAGCAAACTATACCAAGATATTAGTGAACTTGCTGCTGACAGAAAATCTACGTCAAGCTGATGTCGAAGAGTTAAAATTATTTTCCCAACAACTAATTTCCTTCAAACCTGAGTTTTCTGTTTATGGTATTTTCGCAATTGATTTGAAGTTACTCTCTGCTTCCTTTCTGACTCTCCTCGGATATTTGGTTATCATAACTCAGACACACGATGTAAGCTGGGATGATTTTGTTTTTCGTTAAGATGGAAGCCCTTTTCAGAGTCTACTCAGTTAATATATCTCTAACTTTTCCAGTCTGTCAAAAAAATAATTGTACAGTAACTCTTCGAACACTAGAACGTTTCTATTTTTACTGGCATGTTATAGATTACTATGTATTATAGACATATATACCAGTGTTTAAATGTTATAATAAGTCTATCGAGAGACTGAACATTTTGGAACTTATATTAGCATGAATTCCTAGAATGTGGATTAAAATATAATAAAGTACATTTCGGCCATTCTATGAATTAGTAGCAGTGTCGGAGAACAACGTCTGGATTCCTCATCCTTTCTGTTCAATGCTTCTAATGCACGCTTTCCGTTGGATTAATCCTGAACAAATACAATAGCTTACAAAGAAACGCTAAGAGCCCTGGAGTGTGGTTCTATAATGAGGACGTAGCTCAGTATAAATATTCCATCGGTGATATGTAAATGATTCGAGTTTTCATTTATCCCCTGCATTTGGAAAGGGTACTAGAATGCATTAATTTTGCCACAACCATTATATTGATACTGTTATCACATATGTATGTGGAGCACCAGACAGTCAGTGATCTCAGTATAGGAAGGTCTCCGAAGACTTGTCAGAGTTCGATAGACGTTGTATCTTGTGTCTATGTGAAGCTGGAAAGTCTTATAATGCAATTTCCAGATATCTGGATATTCAGATGTCGCAGTGGTCCGGTGCTGTAGCCAATTGGCATGTGAAGACACTGAAAGCTCCTACAACTCCGTGAAGGTTGTGATCGACCAGGAAAAACCAAGCGGAGCGAGGATCGACTAAATTGTCATCGAAACATTACGCAACCTCATGACATATGCTCCTTCAATCCGAATATAATCAATAGACTCTCTGTGACAACGTCTGTCATCATGTCTATGACTCGGCTACTAATATCAGCCGTACTACAGGTTCACTGCCCCATACGTAAGCTGCTGTTAACAGTAGAGCAGAGAAGGCTGCGTTTTGAATGGTGCCATAACTACAAGCATGAAGCATGGTTGGATGACGCTTCATGTTAAGCGCTGAATATTGGTTCTGAACTCTCACGGGTGGTTTGGAGAAATATACGGACGTTACGTCTGCCATCATACAGCCATGAGGTATGACTTCAGGATTACATCTGGAAGAAATTTAGGGTACCTTAACTGCACAGTGACGTTCTGCGTCCTCTTCTGATACTTCGTAAGAGACTGAACCGAAGTCAAGTACAGCCTTTCAACAATACCATTCAGTTCTACCTGCGTTATATGTTTCTACGGACTGTCTACGTCGTCTTGAGGTACTTTGATGGCTTTTTAAGGTGGAGTTTTCAAAAATCGTGCATCCGGTGTATTTTATTTTTTCTCCTAAGGTGTCGAAAGAAGTATTTGTCCAGCACGGACATGAGATCTTCACGTGTCGCAGAGAGAAAGTGATTGCATCATAGCCAGATATAGTTTGTGAGGGACAGGAAGGGACAGTGGAGATTTGAAATTTTGTCTCTAAGTATGATCCAGTGAATCAGAATACAAGTTCCATATTAGAGGGTAGATAAGTTGACCAACTTCATTTGGAACGGCTAAAATGAGTTATTGTATAAACCAGTATTTCATTTGCAGATTAAGAAGATAATACATGTAATAATTTATAATACAACGTTGTACATTTAGTTCAGTTAGTTACCGGTATATGCTAATTATTTGGACCAAGATTGTGCAGTGTGAGTGTGGAGAACCCCCGATATGCGTTCTAGCCGTAGGGAGACGCGAAGCTTCGATTCATTCTATGCTGAACTCGTGGACTGTGTCCACGTCCCTAATGGACTGATCTATTCTTTGTGGAAGTAGAAGAGAAATAGGAGTTTCTGGCATCAACTGCTAATGAACATTTAAGAGTATTACACGGACGTAATCCGCTGGGATGTAATTTTCGTGAAAATAACCTGAATTATTCAATATTTCGGAGGTTATAAGTGAAGTGATAGACATGACTTGTAGGTGGTGTAGAACTGCTTGTAAGTAGACCATCTTCCATTAGCCTAGGCATTATTCGTGTCTACGAGCTGAAAAAAATTAGTAAAGTTGTATTGCGATTGTTACCAAGGATGAAAGGAAATATAGTCTCAAGTTATCATATACTGTCATTTTAAAATATCCATTGGACGACATACAGCTTAATGTGCTGGGTGTAGCTTTGTTAAGATGTATCAGCCTGTTTACTTTTAATTTTACTAGTGATTTTTGTTTCAAGTGTGGAGTGCGATACAGCTTCGGGCGCGTAGTGTCCAGTTCTTCTGTATACGTGCCATAAATCTCCAACTCAAGGACCACCACAGATGGAGAAATTTGGAGGCAGGGTGGATGAATCCGTCCACAGAGTGACCATAATGACGACCACGGTATGAACGTGATCGCATGCGACATCCCAATGCTCAGTGCGATAGCGGAGGAAACTACAAGAACTAAGCGTAAGTAAAGTATATGATTCCATAATTACAAAAGAGAACGATGTACCTACAAAGTCTTTGTACAGTGTAGATATTAGTTTAAATGGTTTAATAATTTGTTTTTTTTAAAATTTAGTTTGGAATAACTTGTGCCAGTTAGGATTATGGGGTATTTTGTTTGGGGTAATTACCGTTGGAACTAGATGTGAATGTATAATTTTGATCACGCAAATTGTGTCTCTAATTTTGTTTTCAACGAAGTATTTATTTTGTTCTTCTGTACCTTTTGGTGAGATTCTTGTTGTAAGGGTATATACGAGTAGAGAGGGCATTTATGTACAGTAGTGTAATTTATGCATGGGCATGCTTGAATTGCGTTGATATTTAGGCCTATGTGACAATCTGTCAGTGTGAAATGTATTCGTTGGTGTTAGAACCGATGATCATCTATGAGGTAAGGCATATTTTAATTCATACTATGACGTAACTGCTTTTTGCAAGTTGCTTCACTACACAGATAAGTCTTATTGTGACGATGGTATAGCAAAGGATGCGGCCGTGGCCTTATTCAAGGTACAGCTCCAGCATTTGCCTGGTGTGAAAATGGGAAACGACGGAATACCATATTCAGTGCTGCCGGCAGTGGGGTTCGAACCCAATAACCCACTATTAACGACTGCAAGCTCACAGCTGGGTGCTATAAAATTCCATGTCTGAATAATCTGGACAGGGAATCCTCAGATTACACTACCTGTATTGATTGCCTGAATATTAAGAAGACCACAACCGGCTCTATCGGTACTTTAAACGAAAAGGGTGTGAGAGTTCTAATTCTGTAATTTAATAATAATACTAATAATAATAATAATAATAATAATAATAATAATAATAATAATAATAATAATAATAATAATTGCTTTACGTCCCTTTAACTACATTTTCGGAGACGCCGAGGTGCCGGAATGTTATCCCACATGAGTTCTTTTACGTGCCAGTAAATCTACCGGCATGAGGCTGACGTATTTGAGCAATTGGAGTCAGAAGGCCAGCGCCTCAACCGTCTGAGCCACCCAGCCCGGCAATTCTGTAATTTCTCGAAGGGGTGGAGGGTGTGTTCAATTCTTGTCCAGGCCAAACATGATGTTCTATTTTAATTAACCTATTAACTGCTGATTCTGTATTTTACTAATTTTACAAGAAAAGCCATAAAAACCATCCAAACTAAATGATATAACATATACCAAAAAATGGTCCGTGACACATATAAGCACTAAAATAAACACTGTTACTGTCCGGCTGATTAACTGAATGATCAACATAGTCGCCTTCACTTCAGAAGGCCATGGGCTCGATTCCCAGTCGCGTCGGAAAGTTTGGCCTTAAGTATTCATTTCCCCTGGCTCGGGGACCAGGTGCCTGTACAGTCTCCAACATCCCTGCAACGCAGACAACACTATCGTCCACTACAAAACAAACAGTTCCCATACACGGTAGATGCCACACACCCTCGTTGGAGGATCCGCCTTACAATGGCTGTATCAGGTTAGCAATAGCCGCACGAAATCAAATTAATAAACACTGTTACCGTATGATAACGCTAGCTGCTCGTGTAGTACAAAACTCTATAAAAGTGCTAACTATTTTGTATGGAGCTTGGGATTGCATTCAATACACATTCTATCATCACATTTAGTGCACATCGCACGGAAGCTTGATGAGCGCCCTTCTCCAGCACATCGCTGTCTCATTTTTACTCGGTGGAACCAAGAGATGATCTAGTATGTCATCGTGCAGGTTATCCATTATCCCGTTTTCTGTGATACTTGACCTTGTCGGTGATGGTCTTCCAGCGCCCTTTAATGCTATTCCGAACGTGGTAAGATAAGTTTGTGAAATTTACCGCTTAAATTCTACCTGCCTGACACCCAACATTTCCTTCGAAATTCTTATTATTATCTGTGTATTTACGATGCTAGCATCCAGAAACCAAATGAAAGTTAACCACCACCATTTATTTTTACCTATGGGGGTTCCGTGTCTACATTAGTGTTGGTTCATCATATCAGCGCTACCCTCAACGATTGTACTCGCCAATAATTCGAGGCTGTGATTCTTATATTACCTTCTACTCAGCTCGAGAATGTCTATTAATTGGGATACTGAATCGACACAGTTGCATACAGAAGCAGCAGGAACAACGCTATTATCCATCCACATGGCTACGATAATGCCATCTTCTTTGTCAGTAAATGCGACAATATCTCCTCTTTGTCTTGGGCACTGTTTCCTTCTAGGGTAAAGTGCAGGTCTTCGGAATCCTGTTTTCCTTCATAGTCCCTGTTCCATCACGTCCTCTTTGTTATACATTATGTAAGATGTTGAATCCCGTGTAAATATTGTCGAAATAGGACTCGACAGGAAGATTTTTAATGTCTTCGGGAAAAACATATTTCATGCTTATAAGAGGTGTTCCACATTTACCGAACTCATGTTCATATTCATGTCTTCCCCTAGAGTTTTTGCCTTGGTACATACAAACATTCACTAAGTAACGTGAAGCCGAATTGAGGCACCAAAATTCTGATCAAATCAAATCAAATCAAATCAAATCAAATCAAATCAAATCAAATCAAATCAAATCAAATCAAATCAAATCAAATCAAATCAAATCAAATCAAATCAAATCAAATCAAATCAAATCAAATCAAATCAAATCAAATCAAATCAAATCAAATCAAATCAAATCAAATCAAATCAAATCAAATCAAATCAAATCAAATCAAATCAAATCAAATCAAATCAAATCAAATCAAATCAAATCAAATCAAATCAAATCAAATCAAATCAAATCAAATCAAATCAAATCAAATCAAATCAAATCAAATCAAATCAAATCAAATCAAATCAAATCAAATCAAATCAAATCAAATCAAATCAAATCAAATCAAATCAAATCAAATCAAATCAAATCAAATCAAATCAAATCAAATCAAATCAAATCAAATCAAATCAAATCAAATCAAATCAAATCAAATCAAATCAAATCAAATCAAATCAAATCAAATCAAATCAAATCAAATCAAATCAAATCAAATCAAATCAAATCAAATCAAATCAAATCAAATCAAATCAAATCAAATCAAATCAAATCAAATCAAATCAAATCAAATCAAATCAAATCAAATCAAATCAAATCAAATCAGTCACTACTGATCTGCATTTAGGGCAGCCGCCCGGGTGGCATATTCCCTATCTCTTGTTTTCCTAGCCTTTTCCTAAATGATTTCAAAGAAATTGGAAATACGTTGAACATCTCCCTTGGTAAGTTATTCCGATCCCTAACTCCCTTTCCTATAAATGAATATTTGCCCAAATTTGTCCTCTTGAATTCCAAGTTTATGTTTATACCGTGATCTTTCCTACTTTTAAAGACACCCTCAAACTTATTAGTCTAAAAATGTCGTTCTACGCCATCTCTCCACTGACAGCTCGGAACACACCGCTTAGTCGAGCAGCTCGTCTCCTTTCTCTCAAATCTTCCCCGCTCAAACTTGGCAACATTTTTGTGACTCTAATAATTTTTTTTCCGGAAATCACCCAGAACAAATCGAGCTGCTTTTATTTGTATTCATCCAGTTCTCGAATCAAGAAATCCTGGTGAGGGTCCCATACACTGGAACCTTACGCTAGTTAGGGTCTTACCACAGACGTATATGCCCCTCCATTTTATCGTCACTACAACCCCTAAACACCCTCATAGCCATGTGCAGAGATCTGTAAACTTTATTTACGATCCCATTTATGTGTTTACCCCAATGAAGATCTTTCCTCATATGTCCTTATTTGCATGAAAGTTGTCCGTAGTATTTAACCATTGACTCATCAATCCAAGTTCTGGTCAGCGGTTGAGGTGATTGCTTCTGAGGTACGAAATGTTGTACGGTGCAGTTCCTGGCTTGTTACCAGCTCTCAGTTGCCTGCAACTTATACCTTATCTGGCAGTTATAGACGTTACAGGTATGGAGGATCAATCCATTCAATCAATCATCAATGATCTGCATTTAGTGCTGTCAGCCAGGTGACATATTCCCTATCAATTGTTTACCTAGACTTCTCTTCAACGTTCTCAAAAACTTAGAAAGTTATCGAACATTTCCCTTGAAAACTTGTTTCAATCCCTTACTCCTCGTCCTATAAATTACTGTTTGCCCTAGTATGAAAAGGCAGGCGATAGTCATTTGTCACGCTGTGACGTCACAGCTCTGCCAGGAGGAGGTATGCGCATTCGGTTATGTAAAGATAAGCATACGTTTTTAAATCGCCTGCTCTTATTACGTCACAACTCTGTCACTACCCCAAGGGGGAGACGACAAAGAGCCTGTGTGAGGTTAGGTTACCGTCCGTGGCCAAGGTTAGGTTAACACACGTGTCAACTTACCTACAAGGTACCTCACTAGTTCGGCTCCTCCAAGGGAACCCATCTCAGCTTAGGTCTGAGTTCCTCGTTGCGAGGCTAGGTTAACACGTCATAACCTCAACTACCGATTGGACTCCTCCAAGGGGAGCCTGTGTGTGAGGTTAGGTTAATGTTCGTGCGCAAGTTTAGGTTGACACATCATAATGACGTCCTAACATCACCTGCAGGTCACCTAACCGATGTGTGTCTCCTCCGTGGGCGACCGATCGATTCGTCTCCTCCAAAGAGGTCCGTGAGTTTAGCATTGCCCTCGTACGTAACGGGTCCGTGACCTTTCCACTCGGCTCCTCCAAATTCGCCCGTGAGATTAGCATTGCCCTCTTACGTAAGGGGTCCGTGACCTTTTCGACTCGGGTCCTCCAAGGAGGGCCTGTCCGTTTCGGCTCCTCCAAAGTGGTTCGTGAGATTAGCATTGCCCTCGTACGTAAGGGTATGACGTCAGAATTTCACCTAGTGGTCAAAAGCACTCCCGATGTGACAGTGAGGTTTGCATTGTCCTCGTAAGTATGCATATGACGTCATAATCTCACCTAGGGAGTTCGAAATGCACCCTAGATCATTCCGTGACCAATTAGCCCCTCCAGTGGAGTCTGTGAGGTTAGTCTTGGCTCTCGTATGCTAGGTTCTGCGATCAATGGTTTAGAACCTACATTGCCTTACTACTCAACTAGGGGTCAGTGACCTCGTTGCAGGATCGGCATAGCCTTGCTACTCAACTACGGGTCAATGTCCTCGTGGGAAATGCTGATTCAGCACCCATTGTTTTAGAACACACATTGCCCTACTAATTATGTCATCAAATCCAGGTGCCATGTTCGTATGTAGGCCTCTAATAGCTGTAATTTCCCGTTGTCTTTAGCCGCGTAGCCATACCAAACTAGTTAACCCATGTTGAATGTTTTTACGAGGCCATACAGTTCACTCATCCAGACGATCGCTGCTACATCTTCCGAAAAGCTGCTATCCCCATCCCTCATTCGATGAACCGTTCGTTAGCCTGGTCCGATATGATCGCAAATACGGCTCGGCTATCTACTTCCCATCTCCCCAGCGGGGTAATGTCTCATGATTCACACGATAGGTAGAACTTGGTACACAAAGGAAACACTAGGTTAATGGAAGAAGTGTTGATCTCATTATTCTGATGAAAATACATTTTTACATTCTTCATTAACTCCGTTCAATTTTAGTTAGATTAAAAGGTTTCCTTATGTCAAGAGAAATTGAAAACTATAAAAACTGGCAGAAATGCCTGACACCATAAGAATGATGAGTTGGATGTCTGATGATCTTAACGAAGTGTCGTCCTCCGCAGCTCGTTTCTGTATCATAGTTTCATATTTCGATATTGGAAAGTAGGGCTCTATACAGACTGTATCAGATATATTTATGAAAAATTAATCTGGAGCTCTACTAGTACGTTTACATGGGGATTGAGATCGATTTGAGTACACTTACCGTATTCAGTACGATCGCCATTTACATGTAGTAGGCTATTTGAGTATCGTATTGAATCCGCCAGGCAACATCGACGTATACGAACGATGCAGAATTGTAGTAAAATCGATATCACATCTTAGAATTAAAAAATGCCAAATGCAGTAGAAGTCCACGAGATAACTTTCAGTTTTGAAGGTATGTGTGGTATTCCAAACGTAATTGGTTCAATAGATGGAACGCACATTCCGATTTTACTCCCAACAGAAGGTTATCGCTAATAGCAAGGGCTGGCCGTCTGCAGTTGTTGATCATTAATACATGTAAACATATTTACTGGCTTATTATATTTGTTATTTCGACAGAACTTTGATGACGATGATTTCGTCAGAACAAACAAGGGGTGTGTGCGCAGTCGTTTTCATTACGATCTCAGTACGATCCGCGTTTACATGGAACTCAGTTCGAACCGAGTACGATACGATCGCAGATTTTACCATATCGACCTTGAGGCTCAGTCCGAACTGAGTCCCCGTTTACATGGAGATTCCAATAAGGGAAGTGTACTCAGATCGCTATGAATCCTGCATATAAACGTACTGTAGATTTCATTATATATACATGAAGAAAAACTGGTGAACATTTAGTGATACACTACAAAACAATTTCACCTTGGCATATGCTGATATAATATCTTGAATTTCGTAAAGTGACTCCGATCGTTATTAGTAGATATACGTAAATTAATTTACTTTAAGCAACATGTTCTATACCCGCGTAACAGAATATGAGTGAACGCTTTGTGCATATCGTTACGGAAGTTACGGTCTACACAGGCCTGAAGCGGCACCAAAGGCAATTGGAAAAGATTGTTCTAAAATTGCATGTCGAGTTGATTCGCTGAGAATTAAAATATATATGGCAGATCTGACAAATATCATCTAATGCAATCACATTGTAAGTGTATGTCTGCATTCACTGAAATATGTTTTCTACAGCGAGAACAATAAAACATTTTACATTAAACAGTGATATTATTTTACCTTATTCCCAATCTCGTCCATTTAATACTTCAGTAACTATACCAGTCATCTTAATAATTGTAGAAGAGTATATTTAACACTCTGTATTATTTAAAAAAATTTACTCGCCCAGATGATAAGGAATGAGAACAACCAGCCAGTACCTGATCTTCATATTTCGAACTCCCAAACTGAGTCTCTTCTAATTGAATGCGAAGTTAACCTTCGCCGACAAACCTGAAGTTGATAAAGAAAGGAATAGTTATAGTTAACATTACTGGCGATAATATAAATAATATTTTAAGATGCTACTTTATCAACTATAATCGGATAGAAAAATACTGCTTTTTATAAAGGAATGGGTTAAGTATACTCGTGTTGTGATCGATGCATACGTATTTCAATTGCCTAAATTTTGAGTATACTACGCTTTCAACTTCAGACTTGGTTTAAATGTATGTGACAAGCCGGAAAATGAACCTTGCGCTTTAGGGTAAGGAACAAATACTCTAAGTTTAGATCGAGGACTGGCATGATAAATTCTAAATACTGTAATTGTGTATAAAAGCGAATTCATAATTCGAACGAATTTTTCCATAGATAGTATTTGAACGAGAACACACAAAAAAGTGCTATTCGGAACTGCATCGTTCAACTTTTCCAGTCTTTCAGATCTGTTTCGTTCAAGGCTTGGCGCCTTACAGCTTCCATCCCTCTGAGTGTTTAAGGAGGTCTCCATGTGATAATTTCGTTAGTATTCATATCAATTACCGTGCTTCAATTTCGTCTTGTGATTGCTTATGAACGATCCAGATAGCTTAACTGAGAATTGGAAAATAACGTCGCTCTCTTATGCTCCCATCTTTCATAAAATTTCACAGTCTCGTTGGCGGTGGTGCTGAATGGCACAGTGAAGGCACCACGGTTCGCACTGTTCTTTAAACAGATCTCTAACATCGATTGTGCATCGCCGTCACACAAAATCAATCAATAGTGATCTGCATTTAGGGCAATTGCCCAGGTGGCACATTCCCTATCTGTTGTTTTCCTAACCTTTTCTTAAACGATTGCAAAGAAATTGGAAATTTATTGACCATCTCCTTTGGTAAGCTATTCCAATCCCTAGCTCCCCTTCCTATAAACGAATATTTGCCCCAATTTATCCACTTGAACTCCAACTTTATCTTCCTATTGTGATCTTTCCTTCTTTTAAAGACACCATTCAAACTTATTCGTGTACTGATGTTATTCCACGCCATATCTCCGCTGACAGATCGGAACATACCACTTAGTCGAGCAGCTCGTCTTCATTCTCCCAAGTCATCCCAGCTCAAACTTTGCGACATTTTTGTAATGCTACTCTTTTGTCGGAAATCATCCAGAGCAAATCAAGCTGCTTTCTTTGGACTTTTTCCAATTCTTGAATCAAGAAATCAGAGTAAGTAACCCATACGCTGGAATCATACTCTGTATGGGGTCTTACCAGAGACTTATAAGCCCTCTCCTTTACATTCTTACTACAACCGCTAAACACCCTCATAACCACGTGCAGAGATCTGTACCCTATATATTTACAATCCCGTTTAAGTGATTACCCCAATGAAGATCTTCCCTTATATTAATATGTAGATATTTACAGTGTTCCCCATGAGAAACGTTCACCCCCATCAACGCAGTAATTAAAACTGAGATGACTTTTTCTATTTGTGAAACTCACAAACTGACTTTTAACCCCAATTATCATCTCGCAACATTGTCGGGGTCATTTTGCAGTGGCTCACAATCTTAGAAATTATTTATTACTCTATACAGAATAACATCATCCGCAAAAAGCCTTATTTCTGATTCCACTTCCTTAATCATATCATTTATATATTTAAGAAAACAAAATTTCTTGCTCGCGCAACCTGCCTTCGTCATTGTTGCATACATCTTTTCAGTGATCGGATTGTACAGTTTAACTGAAAATATACATATATTTGTTGAAGCAACATTCATCCTTTCTCTGTACTACACCATTTTCCTCCAATTCCTTAATTCGGTATTATCATTTGTGCCCTATAATGACTTAGTTCACATCAGGGGAACGCGAAATCGAACCAAGTGCATCATAGTTACCAATACGACCACAAGAGTGCGTACTATGGCACATAGCTTACCTTGCGATGGATATCCACTCTCAGCAGCTCTGGAGAAATATGAATCAGGGGTAGTGGGTAAATAACAGGGCATAAATATTACATAACTAAAGAGGATACCAAAAGTGCAAGGTAGGAGCGATCCTAATAAAAAACAAAAATTAATTAGCTGCATTCAAATTTTTACAATAATATTTATTACAGTCAGATCGATAATGAAGATTTACAAAACATACAAGTCAAATCTGAGGTATAACACGTGGGACTATAAACATGGAGCCGACGATAACCATACTACATTTGGTGGCGAAAAACACCTTCAGATGACTTCCGTGCTGTAACAAGCATATCAACAATAATATGAGTAACGGAATATTTAAACGTGCATCAGCCCAAAATGCAAAGCTATTAATTTCTTCCTGATCCTCTCTAGACTGCTCTATGTCACAGAACTCAGAACATCCTAACTGGCAAGACATAACATACTAAATTACATTGCGCCAATGCGGCATCGAACACCCGACCTACCAAGAGCAAGACACAAACATATAAGATAAATCATTAGGAATTCTAATATATCATCCAATAACCATATAATGGGGGGCTGGTTGCATAGAGATAATATTTACAACTGGGAATACAATCGCTACCTGTTCCGTAAAAGAAGGTCGTTGGTCGCCCTAAACATTTAAAAGACATTCACTAGCATTTCCCTTCTGCGAGACAATGTCGTGACGTCATACTACTCTTCCCTCCCCTTACTACAGGCACGTGACAGGGATCGGCCATACTTCTGTGTCTAAAAATAGCTTCGAGCTGTGAACATTAAACAAACTGCGGAAGTCTCTTGCTCACCGCAACTTCAGAAATCAGTCTTCCTTCTCGTCCTCATTACTATGCACGGGCTACTTGCCACCATATTTATATCATTACCAATCTACAATACATCGCGGCTGCCTATAACGGGCTCGTCTAATACTATTCTCTGGCGCAATCTCCAGCGCAATTGGCCAACACAGGGCATTTATATGTCATATGACACATTATGACTGAGTAATAGGCCCTCCTTGACATTGATACACACGGTCAGCTGGTTACACAATACTCATATATCTCCAATGTTCTGACCCGCACCTCTTGCCACGTCAACCCGAGTAAGTTAAAGGATAAGTAACGTACGCAAATGAACTCCTTTAAACCAAAACGTTACGTACATGGCACCTCCCTATCAACAATAGCTGTTGACCTAACTGTTGTGACTGTGCTGGTCCGACATGAAAATGTATACAACAAAAACACAATCCTAATAATACCGAGTATCATGGTCATCACACTAAATAAAGAACACACGACAAGCAATCTGCTATTAACCTAACTGAGTTCGAGTCCTGGGCATAGACATAAAATAAACGACCATTTCCTACGATATTTACATGTTGGCTGACGGCCAACATTCTCCTGTCAAGAGGAATTCATGACAGCATGCTCATTACAATTGGAAAGCTCTGACCTGAGATAGTGAACATTACGGAACGGCTCCTCTGTGGACAGCCTGATTTACTGCATCATGACGGGCTTAGATGGTGACGTCACACACAAGTTGGTAGCGGGAGACATCCTGGCTGGCGGTTGCATTTCCTGCAGCTTCCCTGATGGTTAAATGGTCGTCACTTCGTTGTCGTGTTGAGTAGACGTGCTGGCTGGTTCTGGGTTGACTCCGGATGCCGTGAAGATGCCTTGTCTGCTTCAGATCCCGCTTACCGCTCCACCAACGTAAATGAGCAGTATCTCGTTCCGGGATGATGTAGGGAAAACTGTAAAGAAATGTCCATTACACACTGTCCATAGTTTGATGCCCGTTTCCTCTACTACCGTTTCTAATGTGGTCGGTTAATCAGGTCACTTTCAGAGTGTAGACCTGCTCCTCAAATTGTTCATCTCCCAAGACATAATAGCAGTTTCATTTTATGCTTTTCACATTGACCGGACTTTCTAATCCAATCGATAACCTGAGCCTACGCTAATATGTATCATTCGCTTGGTACAATTGGAACCTCAAGTAATGTGAAGTCACTAACCAAACAGCATGTAATTAGCAGCATATATCCTGTAGGCAACAGATCAACGCTTGTAATTTCAATAGTACATCTTAATTATCCATGTCAATTACTTACCTTCCCCAAGGCTTTCTTGAACTTGGCGTACGCAGCTCGAAGATAAAGACGCTCTTCTTTATGCCGACTCGTAGCGTGATGACCTCGTTCTGGCAGCAGTACAGTCGATGAAGGAATCTGACGCCCTCGGCGGCCGTGTATATATAATCAGGCTCGCGCACGCGTCACCACGCTTCAATGTGGGAGGTCTATTAACGCGCGCCCGCGAATGGAAATTTCTACCGCGCAAAGAGTGACAAGTATCTCACTTAATGTATGCATTTATAATTGCAGCCGTGTCGCATATCAAAACTTACGGGAAATTATGCAGGTTGCAATTCTCCTATCAGATCCAGTGCATCTCGTATGTAGCTGGAGATTAAATTAACTTCTTCTTCCCTCCAATGTTACAATCAACCCGCAAGATTCATGCAGTGTTTAGCGTCCAACGCCACTTCCGAAGAGGCTTCGCTTGGGCAATAAATTCCTTTTATGAGTCTCTGGAATTTTCTTCACGCTTCTGATGCTATGTTCCCATGAAAAACACTCAATCTCTTATCCTCTTACATAATAAAATGCTACACAAAAGGGCTTGCATGGTGGTCTCATACAATTCCAATACATTAGGCCAAAAATCCATATTACTTGACGATGAACTGAATGGTTCATAGCCCTCCGTGAATGACAAAATAAAAAATTTTGTCAAAAATTTTATTTTCTTCCATCTAGAGACCACCTTCTCAACACCTCAATCTATGCGGCTATATTTCAAAACTTCAGAGAAAGGATTTTCCCTACAAACAGATACCAAGGCTTCTCTATCCTTTCTGACCTGGTAATAGGCATCCAACACTGCTAGAAATTTCCGGTGATTACTCTCACATCCTGAGCAGTGTATTTCTTCTCGCTGCTCGCCTAGCTGGGGCTGACTATCATCTGGAGTGATCATATTTATTTCTTTCTCCTTCCTCGCCGTTGTGCACCTCTGGTGGGTCTTCTCTGTCGTCTGGTCCATCCGCTTCAGGAATGATAATATCCTCTCCGGCATTTTCTTCTGCTTCTTCTTCTTCAAGTTCTCCTTCTTCTTCGTCTTCTTCTTATTCTTCGTTGTTCAGCTGATATTGACCTGGGCTGTAGAATGGCTTGAGATTTGAAGAGTTAAAAATCTTAGTAACTGTGCCATCCAAGCTCTGTACCTTATAGGAATTATTTTCATAAGTGTGAATTACTCGATACGGTCCGCTATAAAGCTCAGCAAACTTGTGGTAGTACCTCTCTGTAAGACATTACACTGTAGGCGTCCTATTTAAAACTAACTCGTTCACTTGCAAGGGCCGATTAAATCTCTTATGTCGTGTTCTTCGGAGCCGTTTTCTGCCTGCGCTTTCAAGTGGTCAGCAACATTTCGAAAGCAAATCTCTCTGGCTATCTGTTGATCTCTAGGGCAAGGAATGACACTCTCATTATCTTCATTACTTCTCCGGTCTTAAAAATATCGCCGTTACCATAGTTTAGGTGAAATTTCTACACAGTAGTTCTTCTATAAGATTTCTGGTTACTAATTTAATTATGCACACTCGCCATTTCCATTGCGTCTTATTTACATGTCAAAATTGAAGCAGTCCTTAGGTGCACGTGTAGTTTAACAACTTCGCTTGCACCCTGTTCCATTCATTAGGTATTCCAGTGCGCGAGGGTTCAGACTACTCCGTCCTTGTCTGCATCTGCTGTTTGGGAGTTCTCCTCTTGTTGTGGCTGTACCGTCGTCTTCGTCTGGTAAGATGGATTTACCTTCCTCGGTCTTGTAGCTTCTACTCTTTCGGCTTATCTTTCGGCTGGCTACATGCCATTTATTCGTACTCGTTCGGTTACGTCCTAGCTGCTCCACGTATCTTCTAGGATTTAACAACCGTCCTTATCTCATGTCTAATCTCTTCGGCATTATCTGTAGTCGGCAACCTTCCATCTTCATTCTTCTCCCTCGTCCGTGCGCTCTTCTTTGCTTGGCGAACCATCCATACTCGTATCGGTACTTCTTGTTCCTTTGGCGTTTCTTGGAACGATTTGTCTTTCTTCCTCTTTTCGAGTCCCGTTGCGGACTAACCTCTCTGCTATAATTTAATTTCCCACTTAATATCGCCTTATGATTTCTTTCGATGACTTCATCCTTGCTACTGCATGAATTCCTACCTGAACCTTCATTTTTCATTATGCCAAGGATTTCATTAACTTCATTCAGAAATTCATTTTCTGTTTTGTCTCTTTTCACGGGATTGGGTATGCTTAAAACATTTCGACTCTCTTCCGTCGCCTGAAAATGTATGAGTTCAAGGTGCCCACATGTCACCGGGCTCCACTTCAAGTCACCCTCATCTGCCAGATCTTGTGCCACGTTGCCTTGTCTATGCATACTGCGATTCCCTAACATATCCCAGTCCTCTTCCTGCAGACGAGCTTCTTCTCCTGTTTTACCAGCGTCCTTGCTCTCATCTGTCCTAACTTCATTTCCTGTCACGTCCTCAGCCACCTTTTCTGAAACTGAGGTAATCTTCGAGTTTCCCTGTATATCTACAGTTTCTTCTTGTGCTCTCTGTACAATCTGCTTACCTGAGGTTAATTGTTCCAAACGAACGCCAGTGCGTTCGCTCAGATCATCGGCCTGACACGACCCGTGTGTTTCAGTGTGGACTACCTGTTCTGTCAATTTATTGGATAGTTTATCCTCCGTAATCACTACCTGTTTCTTCACACTACGCCCTTCTTCCTTGAGACTAGTTAAATTTTTGCCACGGTTAGTAAACAGTTCCGTCATACGTTCATTATACTTATCAAACTGTTCCGGCAACCGTTCCTCCCATTTCTTAAACTGTTCCCTCAGTTATTCCGTGTTTATCGCTGCCTGCTCCTTAAACAGTTCGTCTAACTTCCCCGTCATACGTTTTTCGAATTCCTTAAACTGTTCCCTCAATTGTTCACTTACATGCCGTAGCACCTCCCCAATGTCGACCGACATAATTTTATCACTACTCATAAAGTCCGGCGAAGAGCCGTTCCGCATGTCACCGATTTACTCTCAATTTCTATGAATTTCATCTAACTATAATTTTAGCAATAAATGGTCCTAATTGCCGAAAATTTAGAGCTTCCAAAGCATAAGCATGCTATACCTATGCAACCTCATATCTCTCCAACTCAAAATACCGTCAGCACAACAATAATTTTATAAAACATACAAAGTACAATCATATAATTCTCCAACAAATGACATAAATATAGAGACACCAACTCTAACATGCAACAAAGAAAACCAATGAACTATATACATATTCACAAAGCATCCTACAAGTCAAGTAATCGCTCACAAAATCAGAATATCGTCCTATACTCCACTGTATCCAACAAATCAGCACGCGAGCGCTAAGCAACACCAACTGTTATATTCAGATCCTAACTATGGGACCAAAAGGACATATAATACAATAAATACATTTGCGAACAGGAAGTCATATAACCATGCCAACTTCTACTGGTTACACATAACATATCGCGAAGCTAACCGTACAGATCAAAGACCAATCTTGGTATTCCTGTACTACACATGATTGAATGCAGCTGATCATAACATATGACTAATATCAACACTTGCACAACCATAGTTTACAGAAATATCAGGTCCTGCACTAACCGACATACGTTATGATCTATAACCCTATTTATGGGACAAATCGGGCTCCAAAGTTGTCCTGCGCCAAAATACTATGGCTCCAAATACATGAGCATCGAACTAAGTTCCTGTGACCCTGTTTACGGACTTTGTCAGGCCACACGTTGCTCGGCGCCATAAAACTATGTGCCCTATAATGACTTAGTTCACATCAGGGGAACGCGAAATCGAACCAAGTGCATCATAGTTACCGATAAGACCACAAGAGTGCGTACTATGGCACATAGCTTACCTTGCGATGGGTATCCACTCTCAGCAGCTCTGGAGAAACATGAATCAGGAGTAGTGGGTAAAGAACAGGGCATAAATATTACATAACTAAAGAGGATACCAAAAGTGCAAGGTAAGAGCGATCCTAATAAAAAACAAAAATTAATTAGCTGCATTCAAATTTTTAAAATAATATTTATTACAATCAGATCGATAACGAAGATTTACAAAATATACAAGTCAAATCTGAGGTATAACACGTGGGACTATAAACATGGAGCCGACGATAACCATACTACATTTGGTCGCGAAAAACACCTTCAGATGACTTCCGTGCTGTAACAAGCATATCAACAACAATATGAGTAACGGAATATTTAAACGTGCATCAGCCCAAAATGCAAAGCTATTAATTTCTTCCTGATCCTCTCTAGACTGCTCTATGCCACAGAACTCAGAACATCCTAACTGGCAAGACATAACATACTCAATTACATTGCGCCAATGCAAGACACAAACATATAAGATAAATCATTAGGAATTCTAATATATCATCCAATAACCATATAATGGGGGGCTGGTTGCATAGAGATAATATTTACAACTGGGAATACAATCGCTACCTGTTCCGTAACAGAAGGTCGTTGGTCGCCCTAAACATTTAACAGACATTCACTAGTATTTCCCTTCTGCGATCCAATGTCGTGACGTCATACTACTCTCTCCCTCCCCTTACTACAGGCACGTGACAGGGATCGGCCATACTTCTGTGTCTAAAAATAGCTTCGAGCTGTGAACATTAAACACACTCCGGAAGTCTCTTGCTCACCGCAACTTCAGAAATCAGTCTTCCTTCCCGTCCTCATTCTCCTATCAGATCCCGTGCATCTCGTATGTAGCTGGAGATATTAAATTAACTTCCTCTTCCCTCCAATGTTACAATCAACCCGCGAGATTCATGCAGTGTTTAGCGTCCAACGCCACTTCTGAAGAGGCTTCGCTTGGGCAATAAATTCCTTTTATGAGTCTCTGGAATTTTCTTCATGCTTTTGATGCTATGCCCCCATGAGAAACACTCAATCTCTTATCCTCTTACATAATGAAATGCTACACAAAGGGCTTGCATGGTGGTCTCATACAATTCCAATACATTAGGCCCAAAATCCATATTACTTGACCATGAACTGAATGGTTCACATTAAAGAGCGGCTTGTCGTCATCAGCTGACTCTTAAGAGAGACTAAATGGTGGAGACACCAGTGACATTGTAGAAATATTTTATTAATGTCAAGACGGTGGGTGATAAACTCAACTCGGGCTTTCCTTCACCAACAATACGCTTGTTACTTGAAGCCCACTTGACTTACGGTGCTTGTAAAACGGTGTCGTCTATTTTCGGGTTGTTTCATTTACACCGAGCTCGATAGCTGCAGTCGCTTAAGTGTGGCCAGTGTTCAGTAATCGGGAGATAGTGGGTTCGAACCCCACTGTCGGCAACCCTGAAAATGGTTTTCCGTGGTTTCCCATTTTCACACCAGGCAAATGCCGGGGCTGTACCTTATTTAAGGCCACGGCCGCTTCCTTCCACTTCCTAGGCCTTTCCTATCCTATCGTCGCCGTAAGACCTATCTGTGTCGGTGCGACGTAAAAACAAACAGCAAAAAAAAATTTATATTACTTCGCCTCGTATTCACTATGTTCCTGCAGGATTCCTATTGCATTTTGACTGACAAGAGAAATCAATTTCGGGTTGCACTAATCTTACTCTTTTATCTAATTTTCGCACTAAAACTGTTAGTAATGTGTTTATCGTGCCGTATGAGAGTCTATGAAGTGAACTCCACGAAAATATTAGTGAACCTGCTACTGACAGAAAATCTACCTCAAGCTGATGTCGATGAGTTAAAATTATTTTCTCAACAACTAGTTTCCTTCTGTGTGTGGTAATCACGTAATTGATTTGAAATGTATCTCAACTTTCTTTGTGACTCTCCTTGGATATTTGGTTATCATAACTCAAACACATTCAATGCAAGTTGGAATCCCTCTCTTCGTTTTGTTTAGAAATAAGCCATTATTTTGATATTGTCTACTCGGTTAATAAAACATTAATTTCTAAAATACAATTCTATGAGTTTATTTTACAAGTTTGTCATATTTAGTGTACCGACAGATTGAGACACTTAAAAATTATATTAGCTAGACTTAATATTATATGGAGAATAATGAAAATAAGGATATTTTGGCCATTCCATGATTAATTTGGCAGTCTCTGGGAACATTTTTGCAATTTACTTTACGTTTTATGCTGACAATAGGATATGAAAGGGCTAGGGATAGGAAGGAAGCGTTCGTGATCTTGATTATGGTACTACACCAGCATATGCCTGGTCTGAACTTGGGAAATTACGGAAAGCAATCTTCAGGGCTGCCGACTGTGGGATTCGAGCCTACTGACTCCCGAATGCAAGCTGACAGCTAAGTTACCCAAACCACGGAGCAACTTGCTCGCATCTTTGAGAACAACTTACAGGTTCCTCATCCTCTCCATTTAATGTTTCTAACACCCGCACATCGTTGAACTTTAACTGAAGAAATGAAATATCTGACAAAGAAGTGCTAAGCACCTTTGAGTATGTTCTATAATATGGATGTAGTTCAGTATAAATATTTTCCATCGATGGTTGTGTAAATGTTTAGAGTTTTCAATGATCTGTTACATTTTGAAGAGCTATCACCATTAATTTTGGAATAATTCTTAAGAATAATATTGGCTGATAAAAGAATCAAATTCTCAAAACTGTGTACCAACTGAGTGGGCTCCCCCTTTGTAAGCAGATTATGTAACAACCACATATCTGAATGAGTAAAGTATTGAAAATTAATAATCTTATCTCGTCCATCAATATTAGGAATGATTAAATGCCATCAATTCGTGATTATATACTACTGAAAAAAAAATTGCAGTCTTTAAAATACATTATCTATATATATAAAATAACTTGTCCTGACTGACTGACTGACTGACTGACTGATTCATCATCGCAGAGCCAAAACTACTGGACGTAAAGAAATGAAATTTTGGGGATATATTCATATTAAGATGTAGGGGCTCGCTAAGAGAGGATTTTTGGATATTCCTTCGCTAACGGGGTGAAAAGAGGGGTGAAATTTTAAAATGAGTGTGTCTATATCTCGAAACTTTAAAAGTTTACAAATGTAAAAATCGGTATTTAGAATCTTCTTTAAAAATGAGGAAATACGTATTTTTTTTGTTTTCAGAAAATCCCAATAGGAGGGGTGAAAAGTGGTGAAAATGGTAAAAATGGGTTGAATGCCCTTAATCAGGATACCAGTACTTATATCTCAGAAACTGAAGATATTACAGACCTGAAAATTGGTACTTTTGATCTCTTTTAAAAATAAAGAAACACTTTTTTGTTTTTGTTTTTGGAAAATCCAATTAATGGGAGGGTGAAAAGGGGGTGAATTTTTAAAATGAGTGAATCTATATCTCCAAACTTTTAAAGTTTGCAGATGTAAAAATTGGTATGTAGAATCTTCATTAAACATAAAGAAACACGTTTTTTTTTGTTTTCGGAAAATCGCAATAGGAGGGGTGAAAAGGGGTCAAAAAGTGGTTGATTGCCTTTAATGAGGCTACTTATATTTCAGAAACTGAAGATATTACAGACCTGAAAATTGGTGTTAGGGATCTCTTTTAAAAATAAAGAAACACGTATTTTTTGTTTCTGGAAAATCCAATTAAGGGGGGGTGAAAAGGGGGTAATATTTTAAAATAAGTTTTTCTATATCTCAAAACTTTTAAAACTTATAGATGTGAAAATTGGTATTTAGAATCTCCTTTAAAAATAAAGAAACACGTATATTTTGTTTTCGGAAAATCCGAATAGGAAGGGTGGAAAAGGTTGAAAAAGTTGTCGAATGCCTTTAATGAGTCTACTTATATTTCAGAACCTGAAGATATTACAGACCTGAAAATTGGTGCTTGGGATCTCCTTTAAAAATAAACACGTATTTTTTTGTTTTTGGAAAATCCAATTAATGGGGGGGGGGGTGAAAAGGGGGTGATTTTTAAAAATGAGTGTATCTATATCTCAAAACTGTTAAAGTTTATAGATGTAAAAATTGGTATTTAGAATCTCCTTTAAAAATAAAGAAACACGTATTCTTTTGTTTTCGGAAAATCTCGATAGGAAGGGTGTAAAAGGGTGAAAAATGGGTGAATGCCTTTAATGAGGATACATATATCTCAGAAACGGAAGATATTACAGAACTGAAAATTTGTATATGGGATCTCCTTTAAAAATAAAGAAACACGTATTCTTTTAGTTTTTGGAAAATCCTATTAATGGCGGTTAAACAGAAGTGACAAATTGGGGTGAAATTTTTGAAAGAATATCTTAGAAACGTAAAATGTTACAGACATAAAAAGTGGGTGTTTGGAATCTCCTGTAAATGTAAAGAAGCATAGGTGATTTGTTTTTGGAAACTCCACTTAAGGGGAACCCAAAAGGGGTGAAATTTTAAAATGAGAATTTTTACAGTATATCTAAAAAAGAACTTAACATGTTACAGAAGTGATAAATGGTATTTTTATCTCTATTAAACATATAGAAACGTGTACTTTTAGTTTTCGGAAATACCACTTGGGTGGAGGGGGGGTGAAAGTGACTGAAAATGGTGTTGAATTATTTTAATTAGGCTACTGATACCTTAAAAATGAAGATGTTACAGACGTGAAATTTGATATTTGCAATCTGCTTTAAAAGTAAAGAAACACATATTCTCGGAAAATCCAATGAAAGGGGCGGGGGAGGGGGGGGAAGAATTGAAAAATTAATTGACTTTAATTGTATGAGAATATATACATCTAATAAAAACTTAAGTTGTTACAGACGTGAAAATTCGTATTTAGATCTCCTTTAAAAACAAAGAAAAACGCGTTTTGGGGGGGGGAACCATCTTGGGGGCGGGAGTGTAAAGGAGTTGAATTCCTTTCATGAGGACACATAAATCAAAAAGTGAAGAAGTTAGAGTCGTGATAATTGGTATTTAGAAGATCCTTTACTGTTAAAGAAACAAGTATTTTTTGCGGGAAAATTCACTTGGGGGGGGGGGAGTAGTTTGAAATGAAGTGACAAAAGTAAATTATATTTAAGGGGATACTTATATCTCAAAACTGAAGGTAATAGACGTGAACATTGGTGTTTGGAATCTCCCTTAAACATAAAGAAACACGCTTTCCTTTATTTTTTTGGGGGGGGGGGGGTGGCAGTAAAGACTAACGGCGGTGGGGTGTAAAAGGAGGTGAGCCCAATTGATGTTACTGTTCTTAACGTACTTATAAGGATCCTCCGTTGCTCAGGTGGCAGCGCGCCGGCCTCTCACAGCTGGGTTCCGTGGTTCAAATCCCGGTCACTCCATGTGACATTCGTGCTGGACAAAACGGAGGCGGGACAGGTTTTTCTCCGGATACTCCGGTTTTCCCTGTCATCATTCATCCCAGCAACACATAATAGTAATAATAATAATAATAATAATAATTAAGAAAAGTTATGCATTAGAAATTCCACTCTAAGCCATTCTAGAAGTTTATTTCTGTTATTTTCCCCATGAATTCACAGCCGATTCTATATTCGTACGAAAGCATATAGATCACATATGTTCGATTGCACAATACACTAAAATTCGCAAAGGTTAAACAGCGTGTTGGATACTACTCTGATTTCTCAGCCTGTTGACTTTTGAACATGTTAACCTATTTAACAAACTAATATTCAATTGAATTAACATGAGATTTTATAAACGTAAAATGTTTGAATTGTACTTTAATTCAGCTCCAGGAGCCGTTTCCAGCGCGGTCCGCACATTTGACGACGGTCCGGAATATTATTATTATTATTATTATTATTATTATTATTATTATTATTATTATTATTATTATTATTATTATTATTATTATTATTATTATTATTACATAAGGTGTCGCCCATGAATAACGTCCTATCACACAGTTCTAGAGGATCAGTCTCATTAAGCGATCTCAAATAATACGCATCATGTGTAGATTTATTGATCCTTCTGTAAGTAAATTATAGTTAGTAATTTATTACAATACTAGCAAGGTATCCGTGCTTCGCTACGGTATTATACTGAAATTTATAATTGAATGCTTATTGTTTTAGATATATAATCCGCCGAAATTCGCGATCTGACTCGTTTTCAGCGAGAATCCACCAAAATTCCCGATCTGACTCGTTTTCTATTAGATTACGGCAAGTTTCCTCCCATTTTTCAATCTTCCTTTCCAGCAATCGATTTCGTATTTCCCGTGATAGGCTCAGGTATTCTTCCAGGTCAGTTGGGTCCGTAAATCTTTGCCATACCGTATTTTCCTATAATCATTTTTAATCTGGATGAAATCCTTCAGGAGATCCGGCGTAGTGTCATATTGGGTGCTTTGGCGGCACTGAACCCGCGGCCGGATTGCATTCTTAGTCACTACCCGTCCAGGAGCCGTTTCCAGCGCGGTCCGCACATTTGACGACGGTCCGGAATATTATTATTATTATTATTATTATTATTATTATTATTACTATTATGTGTTGCTGGGATGAATGATGACAGGGAAAACCGGAGTATCCGGAGAAAAATCTGTCCCGACTCCGTTTTGTCCAGCACGAATGTCACATGGAGTGACCGGGATTTGAACCACGGAACCCAGCTGTGAGAGGCCGGCGCGCTGCCACCTGAGCAACGGAGGATCCTTATAAGTACGTTAAGAACAGTAACATCAATTTGTCTCACCTCCTTTTACACCCCTCCGCCGTTAGTCTTTACTGCCAACCCCCCCCCCACAAAAAAAATAAAAGAAGGCGTGTTTCTTTATGTTTAAGGGAGATTCCAAACACCAATGTTCACGTCTATTACCTTCAGGTTTGAGATATAAGTATCCCCATAAATATAATTTACTTTCGTCGCTTCATTTCAAACTACTCCCCCCCCCCCTAAGTGAATTTTCTCGCAAAAAATACTTGTTTCTTTAATAGTAAAGGATCTTCTAAATACCAATTATCACGACTCTAACTTCTTCACTTTTTGATTTATGTGTCCTCATGAAAGGAATTCAACTCCTTTACACTCCCGCCCCCCAAGATGGTTTCCCCCCCAAAACGCGTTTTCCTTTGTTTTTAAAGGAGATCTAAATACGAATTTTCACGTCTGTAACAACTTTAGTTATTATTAGATGTATATATTCTCATACAATTAAAGTCTATTAATTTTTCAATTCTTTCCCCCCCCCTCCCCCGCCCCTTTCATTGGATTTTCCGAGAATATGTGTTTCTTTACTTTTAAAGCAGATTGCAAATATCAAATTTCACGTCTGTAACATCTTCATTTTTAAGATATCAGTAGCCTAATTAAAATAATTCAACACCATTTTCAGTCACTTTCACCCCCCCTCCACCCAAGTGGTATTTCCGAAAACTAAAAATACACGTTTATTTATGTTTAATAGAGATAAAAATACCATTTATCACTTCTGTAACATGTTAAGTTCTTTTTTATATATACTGTAAAAATTCTCATTTTAAAATTTTACCCCTTTTGGTTTCCCCTTAAGTGGAGTTTCCAAAAACAAATCACCTATGTTTCTTTACATTTACAGGAGATTCCAAACACCCACTTTTTATGTCTGTAACATTTTACGTTTCTAAGATATTCTTTCAAAAATTTCACCCCAATTTGTCACTTCTGTTTAACCGCCATTAATAGGATTTTCCAAAAACTAAAAGAATACGTGTTTCTTTATTTTTAAAGGAGATCCCATATACAAATTTTCAGTTCTGTAATATCTTCCGTTTCTGAGATATATGTATCCTCATTAAAGGCATTCACCCATTTTTCACCCTTTTACACCCTTCCTATTGGGATTTTCCGAAAACAAAAGAATACGTGTTTCTTTGTTTTTAAAGGAGATTCTAAATACCAATTTTTACATCTATAAACTTTAACAGTTTTGAGATATAGATACACTCATTTTAAAAAAAATCACCCCCTTTTCACCCCCCCATTAATTGGATTTTCCAAAAACAAAAAAATACGTGTTTATTTTTAAAGGAGATCCCAAGCACCAATTTTCAGGTCTGTAATATCTTCAGGTTCTGAAATATAAGTAGACTCATTAAAGGCATTCGACAACTTTTTCAACCTTTTCCACCCTTCCTATTCGGATTTTCCGAAAACAAAATATACGTGTTTCTTTATTTTTAAAGGAGATTCTAAATACCAATTTTCACATCTATAAGCTTTAAAAGTTTTGAGATATAGATACACTTATTTTAAAATATTACCCCCTTTTCACCCCCCCTTAATTGGATTTTCCAGAAACAAAAAATACGTGTTTCTTTATTTTTAAAGGAGATCCCTAACACCAATTTTCAGGTCTGTAATATCAACAGTTTATGAAATATAAGTAGCCTCATTAAAGGCAATCAACCACTTTTTGACCCCTTTTCACCCCTCCTATTTCGATTTTCCGAAAACAAAAAATACGTGTTTCTTTATGTTTAATGAAGATTCTACATACCAATTTTTACATCTGCAAACTTTAAAAGTTTGGAGATATAGATTCACTCATTTTAAAAATTAACCCCCTTTTCACCCTCCCATTAATTGGATTTTCCAAAAACCAAAAAAATACGTGTTTCTTTATTTTTAAAAGAGATCAAAAGTACCAATTTTCAGATCTGTAATATCTTCAGTTTCTGAGATATAAGTACTGGTATCCTGATTAAGGGCATTCAACCCATTTTCCCCATTTTCACCCCTTTTCACCCCTCCTATTGGGATTTTCGGAAAACAAAAAAATACGTATTTCCTTATTTTTAAAGAAGATTCTAAATACCGATTTTTACATCTGTAAACTTTTAAAGTTTCGAGATATAGACACACTCATTTTAAAATTTCACCCCTCTTTTCACCCCCTTAGCGAAGGAATATCCAAAAATCCTCTCTTAGCGAGCACCTACATCTTAATATGAATATATCCCCAAAATGTCATTTCTTTACGTCCAGTAGTTTTGGCTCTGCGATGATGAATCTGTCAGTCAGTCAGTCAGGACAAGTTATTGTATATAGATTGTCGTCCATGTTCGTTTTGCGGTTGCTCCTTCGCATTCTGCTGATCTTCTTCATGTACTTCACTCTCATGTTAGAAACCATCCCAGATCTGAACCACATCGCCGTACACTTACTTTCGGAACACATTATTAGCATCGATAACTAGTAACAGTGACTGTGTCATGCCACTTGACCACTAATTCCAAAACCCACTTAAGTCAAATCTGTATTCTTGATTTCCATTCACGGTTTAATATTGATTCCTGTACAACATGGAATGATATTTGAATTTGAGTTTTGGAGGAAAAAGCTAGTTTAACAATCATAGAGCCGTTCAAACATTTACTGTAAATATCAAGGGTGAAACAGCTTGAGATAGAAAGGAGTGTTGTTTGTGCATATGCTGAACTGCTGCCTCAGTAGAGTAAAATGGGCGATATAGTGCTGTGGTCTAGAAGTCAAAGGAAAGGAAAGGAACAGGAACAAGTGATAAACGTAGATGGGTAAGGATGAAAAAGCAAATAGCCAGGAACAGTAAAAAAGCTCATCGTCCTCCAAGACTGAACTGTCATCATGATCGTGGTTTACCTACCAATGACATCAAATACTTTTTCAATAAAATATACTGCAATAAATAAAGATTGAACAAGACAACGTTTTATTGAGGTTCATCAGATTTAAGAAGGAAAAGCAACAACGACCTAGGATGCATAATTCGAGAGATCGAGCAGTCGTATGTGTTGTATGTTGGGTATTCAGCCCGAAGGCTGGTTTGATCCTCCCCAGCTCCGCCAACAGCTGTCATAAATACCCTAGGCGTCACTGAAGAGGCGTACTAGGGAAATGAGGAGTGAGGTAGTTTCCCGTTGCTTTCCTCACCGAGCCAGCCGTTGCTATTACATATCAGTCTGCCAAGCCCACTGAAATGCATGCACCAACCGAGACCCTATGAGCGATATTTTCACACCATTCATAACAGGGACTGGCTGCATAAGCAATGGTATTACTAGCATCACTCATTCCTCAGTCACTTTCATATTGTCAAAGCCAAGGATGAGACTGAGACAGGTCAATGAAAGTAACAAATTTGATATAGCTCATACCAGAGGACATAGTGCACTGTAAACACTACATCTCGCCAGCAAAGGCATCGAGCAGTCGAAGAGTACATTATTCAGAAAGGAAATGGATTGCAAGTTACCGTTCGTCTTAAGTCTTTTCTGTCAGTAACAAGCTTCACATAGGACAGACTGAAGGGTTTGAGGAAATTCTTGCAGATGGGTCAAGGTATCCTTCGTCAGGAAAATAGAATTGGTTCACGAATCAAATAAACAAACGTTGGTATCACACGAAACATTGTACATCACATCAAAAAGTTTAAAACTATTGAGTCACATTATTCAAGACGGAAAACTGCACGTTCATATTTACCTTCTATTTTGAAAGTAAGAAAAAATCGTAACGGTTCAAATCCTGTTACAAATATTCCTCTGTATTATTATTATTATTATTATTATTATTATTATTATTATTATTATTATTATTTATATTATAACTATTATTATTTATATTATAACTATTATTATTTGATTTAATTCTATCATCTGATTTCACTATTGATTGATTAATTATCGCACTCGTTTCATTTTATTTCATTAAATGTGTGTGTGTGTGTGTGTGTTAGCATTAAGATAATATACAGTACATGGCGAGACCTACTGCTTTATATAGGATATGTATTTATTCTGTGAAACTACGTTTAAGACATTGCAGCATATGGTGCAGTAATGTTACATTTTGTGTCGAGTCATGGTTAAATACCCGTACGTCATTTTCCTTTTTGCATTTAGAAGCATGAGGTAATTTAGGGAGTTCCTACGCTGACTGAGGCTATTGCAACACAATATGTAATACTTTGGATCTGGGTTTGAGCGATGACATGGACTATTTTAACCATGACGTGGGTGTAATACCATATGACATCTAGTGTGTATAAAAGGAGGCGTCTCCTATAGTGGAAGTCAGTTGGATACAGAGCCTTGCCATAAGGAGTTCTACTGAGATGGTAGTGAGCCGCCATATGGATAGTTAGGCCTTAGTCGGCCAGTCAGTTAGATGGAGAAGAAGCAGTGGCATGGATACGTAGTCGTCAGTGACCAGATGGATTATATATTTGGAGTGTGTTTCCGTGTATCTGCTCGTTCGAGTTCTTGTGTCAGTTCGGTAACAGCCGACTATCGAGTCTTCGTAATGCAGACTAACAGTTCAGTGAATTAAGTGTAAAGTTGACTGTGCAATGTGATTATATTTTCAAGCCATGCTATATCTCGTTTGTGAAACTTGAAAGGATACGTCACCTGATACCAATTCCAAGGAATACGTCATAATAACACTCAAAGTGTTGAAGGTACTGTTAAGTGAAACAGTGAGAGATAAATTTCTTGTACAGATTTGAAATGTCCGGTCAAGAGGATTTCAAATGTAATGCCTAGAGTTTCTTTCCGTTGTAATTTCAGAGTTTTATATTGTCATTCAAATTATCGCAGCAAGTCTCACCATTTCGATTCAAAAGTTAAAGAATGTATTTTGATTAATATCAAATACAATTAATTGTTTTATTTCAATGGTAGATCAGATAACCTCAAATTTTAGTTGGGAAACCAATCATCAATATCCTTTTCCCAGAACCTGTCAATGTAAGCTTATTACCCCTCATCCTTTTAGAGTCACAAAGTATCGTATCTGGAAAAGAGAAGAAACTGACTTCGGACTGCAGTGTTCATACATGAAATAAGTAAGTTTAAGTATGTTTAATATTGGATTTGGTTCTCCCAAATTTGTTGTATGTTTATTTTGTGCAACAAAGAAGATGGAAATTAAAAACCTAATGACAAAAATGATAACCATAAACTCATAACCGAACATAGGCTGCACACAACATTAATTTTTACACATGGGCTGAAAAGGATCGAATGAAGTGGCATCTTGCTTGGCTAAATTCCTGAAGTTATTAGAAGAGAAAATGCAGCCCGGACAGTACACTACTTTGATATTATTTGCTTCTTCGTGTGTGTGCTGGACAAAATAAATATAAGATAATGTCGGCATTCTTTTTATCTTTGTTTGACGTGAATGGGATTGTTTTTCCTATAAGAGGACATTCATACTTACCTGCAGATCAAGTCTTCGGCATATAGAACAGAAGTATAGGAACTATGAAAATATGGTAAGTCCAGCAGATTATTACAGGATTCTGAACAAATTTTGACAGGTGAAGAAATATGGAGAGGTCTGGGCCTGCAAGGATTTCAAGAAATTTTCCAAGAATGTGTTTAAATCATTACTACCAATAAAACTTTCACAGGTTCGTGTTTTGCGATTCTGTAAAGAAAATAAATCCATCGGCCATACGGATACCTATTCGGGGCTGAACTTATACTCGGCCGTATTGATAAGGAACGTAACTTTCAGAATTGCTTCTACTATTCCCAGTGTTAACTGTATCAGTCATGAGAAGAGGCAAGACGTAATTTATAGCCCTCAGTGACAGTGAGCGAGCTTTCAATGACCAAGCACTCAGAACTGTCCGGTGAGAGAATTAAGAGAAACCGACATTTGTCGGAGATGAAGAGCAACCATTCCTTTATGACAATATTAAAGAAGGCTATATTTTCACTAGCACTGAGAATGATGATCAAAGTCGATACAAGTAGACGTATTCTATGTTTGCTCAGCAGGGTATTGAGTAAAAGTGTAAAACAGCTAATAACAAGGTGGAAAAAGAAGAAGACTTTTATACAGTAGTGAAAGTGAGCAACAGTTAGTATTGATGTGTAAGAATACAGAATTATTATTTTCCATGTCGGAATGTTTTGTACCGTGCATTATGTCCACTATATTGCATTTTTCTGCAGTTCCCTTCATTGAATGTGTAATGACTTAAGTGGCTTTTGGAAATAAATGCATTCTTCGGGTGCCATTTAGGCCCTAAGCCTAGATCAGACATCCCTACAACTGTTTTCCATTCTTATGCATCCAAATACCTACTATATAAGGTTAAAATGAACCTACAATTAAATATAATAAAAGCAGAATACGATTTTCATTCTTCCTGTAAAACTATTAAAAATTAATTAGGTGGAGTTTGCAAGAAAGCTCCTCAATTTCCCTCTACTTTTATTACGTCTCTTCTAGCATATCTGATTATCATGATTCAAATACACTCTTTATGAGCGGTAAAGCTAAAGTCATCACCGTACAAGCAGTGCTTATTTTCTAATATTTTAGGTGCCGGAACGCATATCCACATATTTCCCCTTCCCGCCTTTTCAATCATACACCCCTCCGCCTCCCCTCTAAAAGTTGCAAGTTTCCATATTTGATAACTTGTCAAAACACTTACAATGAGATATCATAAAAAATACTTTTCTGAAATACGGGGTTTAAAAAGATAATGTCTTATAATAAAAACAATAAATCCTTAAGATTTAATATAAACAACGGGTGGTATGAAATATTCTTCAGTTACATTATGTCGTAACTTTAATAATAGTGAGTGAAAAAGAAGTCAAAATTTTATGAGTAACTTAATGGCAATAAATAAAAGTAATAACTTCTGAATGTAACCAGTGGAATAGAAAAATATCTTAGAGGTTTGTTAAACCTTTTAACATTTAACCACTACAAAGCTATATTTCCTTGTATCTTTAATAGTGAATATTAACTGAGGTCAAGATATATAATGCGTTCATAGTTCAGTGTGTGGACTATGTTCCATCAAATTTTTTTATGCATTCCTCTTATAAACACTGTGCAAGAAAATATCCCTGGGATGTGCCGGAACCTGGTACTCTCGATGCAAACTGAGTGAGGAATGGAAGACAAAGGACTCCATTATACGTAAGACGGATAGAATAGTTTATGCATTACAATTTGTATTACGGGATATGAAAGGCCTAGGATTGGGAAGGAAGCGGCTGTGGCCTTAATTAAGGTACAGCCCGAGCATTTGCCTGGTGTGAAAATGGGAAACCACGGAAAACTATCTTCAGGGCTGCCGACAGTGGGGTTCGAACCCACTATCTCCCGATTACTGGATACTGGCTGAACATAAGCGACTGCAGCTATCGAGCTCGGTAGGACGTTCTCTTATCACGATGTTACAAAATACAGAAGAAAGGCCAACAACAATCTCACTTTAAATACACCAATAAACATTACAATAATACAGTATATACAGATTCTACCATGAAAGGTGTACGGCTCCATGGCTAAATGGTTAGCATGCTGGCCTTTGGTCCAAGGGGTCCCGGATTCGATTCCCGGTCGGGTCGGGGATTTTAACTTTCATTGGTTAATTCATATGGCTTAGCGGCTGGGTGTTTATGACGTCTTCAGCATTATAGTCCTCTCCGTGTAAGGACGTACCCTAAGGGTGCAACCTTACCCTTTCTCCCCTGTAATATTAAGGTATCGATTTATAGTTACTTTTCTTGCTGTTGGGTATTTTGCAGGTCTTTTTCAGTGTCGGTAACCATACAGTTTAGGGACCCTACTTGCCGATACGACGTCTTACATTAACCGTTAATCTGGCACGTTGGCAATGTTCAATCACTGTTCTAGCATGAATTGCGTGTTGCCACCGCATCGCCGTTAAAGTCACTAGTGATACATTTGCGAGAATATTTAAAGCATATTTTCTTTTTCTGTGGGATTGTAAATCTATTTGGCTAATACCAAGTAAGTAGAATTGTGGCATGTTCGGCTAATGCATTTATTAACATTGTTTGCGCGAAATGATTAAAGTGCTCAAGTACGTCAGTCTCATGTCTAGATCTACCGGTACACGAAATAACTCTTGCGGGACGAAATTTTGGCAGTAGAACTTATGACATTATTATTTTCAAATCCGCAGTGAACTTGAAACCTGACCTAATTTCCGTTCACGGAGCTTGGCACATTAGTATTCCTATATGTTTCCTGATAAGCTTGAAGATATAACCAGCCTGCAGGCTGAAAATATGCCCAATAATTTCTCTCCTTACTGGTTACCGGTGTTGAAGAGAGAAGGAAATGTTCGCGCAAAAGAAAGGGAAGTCATTGGATGTCTGGAACTTTCTAAAATCACACTGCAAAGACTTATTAAATAAATTGCATCGTTTAACACGCCCCTCTTGTCAAGAATATGGTTATAGTACGCCTAGTGTATATCAAAATAAAGACGGATAATTTGAGTGAGAAAGTGTGTTTATATCCTTAATTCCTCATTGAGCGTGGAAATCGACGAGATATTCATAATTATCTTGAGTTATTTGATCTTATCTTTTATCATTTACTAGGGTAGGGAAACATTGATTATCGGTGTTTCCTACATTGAGGTTAGTTTGTTATGGTTATGTCTGGTGATTTTAATATGTAACCAGGCAGGTTGGCAGCAGTGATCAGCCATTACAAAAAAGAGAAAAGAAGAGCATCGGGTGGCGATATTTACTTTCTGGGGTATTTCCTTACGTGGAAATTACTATAGATTAAGTAGAGCCCCATCCCCACAGACGCAAATCGCTTATTCGGTGCCAACCAGGCCTCTTCAGAGGCCGCGCGCCATTATTATTATTATTATTATTATTATTATTATTATTATTATTATTTTAACATCATAAGTTATTTTCCACAAGTGTTCACTGGAAATATAGAGGAGATTGAAACTTCAGTCCAACACCTGTGTCAACAGGGAAGGGTTCGGAAAAGTTTCTTTCTAAATGGATTTCATATAAGGATCAATGTTTTCTTGGAGAGATCATACCTTTTCATGTCTGCCTGTACTCCTTCTGTTTGTAAATTGCTGTAAGGCTTTTCAAAATCCACATAATTTGTGTTGAGAAATTCAGATCTTCCGCTACAATCACATTTTTTCCTTGTCGTTTCCTACATAGCTGATTATCTTATCAAATAATTATGTATCCGTGTCAGTGCTACCCTTTCCCGGTCTGTACACTCCAAATATATCAAGTTGCCTATTATCTTTAGAAATGAGCCTTATACCTAGAATTTCATGTGCCTCATCTTTAACTTTTTCGTAGCTTAAAAATTCTTCTTTCACCAGAATGAACACTCCCCCTCCCACCATTCCTATCCTATCTCTACGATACACACTCCAGTTCGGTGAGAAAATTTCTGCATCCATTATATCATTTCTCAGCCATGATTCAACTCCTATTACAATATCTGGTAAATATATATCTATTAAATTACTCAATTCTATTCCTTTCTTTACAATACTTCTACAGTTCAACACTAACAATTTTATGTCATCCCTACTTGATTTCCAGTTCCCTGTTACCTTATCACCGCTCCCTAGGCCAGCCCGTTTCCCTGGTGTAATCTTATGTCTTACATCTGAACTTCAAGCTGATTTACAGCCAGCAGAACTTTGTCCTCCGTGGTGTAAGGATGGAACATCAGTCAATATGGTGGACGGTGCTTGTGTCGGTTCATCACCGATGTAATACATCATATTCGAATAAAAACCATACATGAAATCACATCTATATTTTCTTGACATTTTTATTGTTGTTATTTGTATTATCACACTAATATTATTTGCTATTATTTTTGTTCCAAGTGCATGTACAGGATTTCTCTTCTGTTATATACAAACGTAATATATACTTGCAGATTATTTTACATTGTATCATTTCAAATTCATACATTATTTTTAAAATCTAGTTATAATAATAAAATATTGTTCTTAATAGATGAACTCATTTGTACACTAGCATATGCAGTTGGTTCAAATAGTGCATAACCATGAAATAAACTCCAAAAATAATTTTACACTCTCCTGAAAAATGACTGATTTGTTGGTTACATCCTGGTGTAGGGGTAGCGTGCCTGCCTCTCACGGGAGGCCCCGGGTTTGATTCCCGGCCAGGTCAGGGATTTTTACCTGGACCTGAGGGCTGGTTCGAGGTCCACTCAGCCTACGTGATTAGAATTGAGGAATAACGGCCGAGGGGATTTGTCGTGCTGACCACGTGACACCTCGTAATCTACAGGCCTTCGGTCTGAGCAGCGGTCGCTTTGTAGGCCAAGCTCCTTTAAGGGCTATAGTGCCTTGAGGTTTGGTTACATCCTTATTACTGGGAGGTCTTCAATTCAAGAAGTAAATGACAGTTTTCTATTACTTTGGTTCACTTACTACTCTTATCAGATTAGTAATAAAGGCGAACGCTAGAAATTTGATCAAAGTAATATAAGATGAAATCTCATGCAACCAAACCCTGACTTACAAACCAAATACCCAACTCTAGCCAGTTGTAACGATAATATTATAAACGTAAGTTTACTGCAGAAATCAGTGTAAATCACTATCTTAGGTGGTTTTTGAAATATACAAGTTAAAGAAGTGCGCCAAAAAGTACAAACGACAGCAGAGGAAAACAATAAATCATGAGTCACAAACGAGTTTTATAACAAGAAATACACCAAGGAAATTCTTGAATATTTTTGATGGATGGAAACCTATAGAAGTCAATAATTTTATATTTAGATTTTATACTTTTATTCTGTCCTTTATACCAATAACTACCACGATCTTTACCAAATATCCGTGATATCCGCACTAACTTTCCCTTGTTAACATGGCCTGTTTCACAGAGGAGATACTCGTTTATAAGGGCAAGATTGTCCGACTCGTTGACTGAATGGTCACCGTACTGTCCTTCGGTTCAGAGGGTCCCGCGTTCGATTCCCGGTCGTTTCGGGGATTTTAACCTTCATTGGTTAATTCCATTGGCCCGGGGGCCGGGTGTTTGTGCTGTCCCCAACATTCCGGTAACTCACACACTACACATAACACTATCCTCCACTACAATAGCACGCAGTTACGTACACATGGCATCTGCCTTACAAGGCCTGCACTCGCTAGAAATAGCCACACGAAATTATATTATAGGGCAAAATTTATGTTCAGAATGTGGTGGATTCTAAATTCACGAGGTAGTTGTTGACTGAGAAACAAAATAGTCTGATTTCTAACCTAATTCTAACCTGATTATCGACATAGGTGCCATTTTTAATAATTATTTCGACATCCTTTCTCCCGGTTAAGAAGCTTAATAGCATAGAGGTTGGTCAGAGGTTAGCATTGACCTTGTGAGTACATATCCCCAGGAAATGTTGAACCTGAAGTGGGGGACTAAAGCTGATGACATTGAAATCTACAGACAGCCAGACGTACACACAGTTCCGACTGCAAGAGGAAAGTGTGCAGGTAGGTCCTACAGTTCTGTAGTTTAATGCAAATAGTTTCTCTTTCGCCAATGACTTCATTTCTTCTGCGGAGAAGGTGTAAATACAGCCTAACCAAAGGTATAAAAGATTGTTCAGTTACCCGTTAGGATGTTGGAAAATTCGGAAAAGAGATTTCCACTTCTGGAAAGACTCGCGGCTTTGAAATTCGCTCAGCTTAAATTTAAAACGAGTACCAGGTTGATTCCTACAGGCAAAGGCTGGCTAAACTCTATATTACGTTCAATGTCGAGGTTAAAAATATTACCTTCCATTCCCCCAAGAGTCTTCATGGCCTGTTTAGAGGTAGTGAAGCTTTTAGTGAAGTTATAGCCTATATCGTATGTGTAATGAGTTAGGAAGTTAAATTGTAAACCTCAATTCTTATTTTGCTTTGCAAGATGTTAGTGGTTGTCACTTCAATGCAAAATCTATCGAAGGTAGACTATGAAACGCTTATATGCAATTTGATGGCCAGAGAGAGGACGTAACCCTCCACAAGTGGCTCAGCCGTGACTCTACGCCTCTGTATTTGGGAGACGGAGAGGGGCTGGTACCTACTGTGGGCTGTTCTGAGAATGGTTTTCCGTGGTATTCCATTCTTCTGCACTAAGGCGAATGCCAGGACAGTTTCTATTATAGTCCACGGCCGGAAAGCATCTCACCTTTTCTGCACGTCTCCCGATACAAATCTGCCTTGAGAGACGATGTCATCGTCTAGGAGGCCCGCCTCCCCCTTCAGGGGAGGAAAGAACACACGTAGTAGTAGTAGTTCGATGGATATAGAGGAGAAAATCTGACTCCACGATGAAAAAGGGTTTCGTTTAAAGAAAGGGAAGTGTAATGAATAAGATCCGAGTGAACTGGCTGCGCAGTAAAATCCGTGTAACTATTAGCTTGCATTCGGTATAAGATGGGTTTGAAAACCCACTATTGGAAACCATCCTGGGGATCCTATTTTCACATCAAGCAAATGCTGGGGCTGCACGTTAATTAAGCCCATGCTCAATTCCTTCCCAGTTTCATTCCTTCCCTCTTCTATCGTCGCCAAACTAATCTGTTGAAATTGTTGCTTCCTTAAACCACTGGCAAGAGAATGTGTATTGGAAAGCTCCCAATGCCGCTTTTAAAAAATTGACCGTATAATAAAGGTTGACCATAGGAGCTGTGGGATTTTAAGAGTCACACTGAGTCTATCTGTGGCCTTATTATTTTTTGCTATTTGCTTTACGTCGCACCGACAGATATGTCTTACGGCGACGGTGGGTTGGGAAAGGCCTAGGAATTGGAAGGAAGTGGCGGTGGCCTTAATTAAGGTACAGCCCCGGCATTTGCCTGGTATGAAAATGGGAAACCACGGAAAACCATCTTCAGGGCTGCCGACAGTGGGGCTCGAACCCACTATCTCCCGATTACTGGATACTGGCCGCACTTAAGCGACTGCAGCTATCGAGCTCGGTGTGGCCTTATTAAGGTTGAGTAGTGTTTTCAAAAGTAGGAAGGATCACAATATGAAGATAAATTTGGAATCCAAAAGGACAAATTTGGGCAAATATTCGTTTATAGGAAGAGGAGTTAAGGATTGGAATAATTTACCAAGGGAGATGTTCAATAAGTTTCCTAATTATTTGCAATTATTTAAGAACAGGCTAGGTACAAGACGGATAGGGGATCTGCTACCTGGGCGACTGCCCTAAATGCAGATCAGTGGTGATTCATTGATGATTGTTTCTACACCCCATAACAACCATGATATCTATCGCAGTGGTTTCCACAAAGAATGTAAGAACACTATAAGCCTGGTTCATGGTAATTCTTGATTTTACATACTTTAAAATGAAATCCGTGAACTGCAAACATCGTTGAGAGATATCGCAGTTTGTATGAAACTTTTTTGACTCATAGTACGTAACATATCGTTATATCCTTGTGTGGATGGGAGCAATAGTTGCAGTCTTAGTTCTTCGAGGAACGAAGGCTCATTCGCTGGTAGATGCACTAAACGTAATGGCTTGAATGTTGTGAATTTAAAAAGACACAAAACTTTCTTTAGATAGCTGGATCTGATCTTTCCAAATTCGGAAAGATAACTGTATTGTAGCCAATCGTTCTCTAAACCATATACTACCACAGCGAGACTTAGAGGTGAAATAGCGTTATTGCTTTCTCTAACATAGTTTTGTGTTTGTTAATTATGTGCGTTGCTTCTTAATAATGAAGGTAAAAACCCAGCATTTAGTTGGTGTGGAAACAGAAAGCTTCGGAATATTATAGCCAGGACTTCTGAGGTTATATAGTTCAACACCTTTCAGTAATCAGTGTACAGACCTCTGAGAATGTACTCAGCGCCTTCACGATCCTCTATTTCCAACCTGCTCTCTAGCTTACTCCGTTTCCCAGCTCTCACCCTCAAGTCATTAAAACGGAGTCTAACCATCATCTCCCGCATCGACATCCGCTTCTCACACCCTCCATTACCAATTCAATTCTTCTCCATTCGCCTCACATGCCCCAACACCGGCTCATGCGCACAACATCATCCATCGATCTTCTTCCTCTTCCTGGTATTTCCAGGTTCATTTGGTTCGATTATTGCTGTTTTACGAACGATGTCCTTCCTGTGAAGAAATGTATCCACTACTGCGTGTTTTTGTGGTGGTTTGTAGTGTGATGTGTTGTCTGTAGATGAAGAGTAGTGTATTACGGCGAACACAAACATCCGGTCCTGGAGCCAGATGAATTAAACATGCTTAGTTAAAATACTGGACATGTCCGGAAATCTAACCGGGGCTCTCTGAACCGAAGGCCAAAACGCTGACCATTCAGCCAAGGAAGCCGGACTCATACTTTATTCAGCTCATTCCAGTTGCTCCTCGGGTCATGGAAGCCACCCAGACTCATCTTTGTTTTGGCCGGATGTCCTTCCTGACACTACGCGATGTTTGAGATGAAAACCTCAACTCAGATTAGGCCGAGATTCGAACCTCGAACTTCCGGGTGGGAAGCCAGTAACAGCCACGGAGCTAATCCGCGCACACAACGATGGCCATCTAAAATGAGAACAATAGCCAATTGTTTATTAGGTGGGCTTTCTATCTTACACCAATGAGTGACGGGCATTTGGCCAACGTTCCTCGTTAGCGTACGAGAACTAGATGAGCATAATTGAATCTAAAACTAACAATAATGGATTGCAGTCGAATGACGTCAAGTGATTTAGGGAATATCAGATGAGGAAATTAAGACTTCAAAGTAGATGTGTACTGTTATTTGGGTTACAGAATAACCCATAAAGGCAGAACTAAGGAGCACATAAGACACAGACTAAAACACACAAAGGAAATTTGTTGCTTTTTCGGTGAGCTGAGTGGCTCAGACAGTTGAAGTGTTTCGTTTCGACCCTGGCTCAGTCCAGTGATGTTTAAAGGGGCTCAAATACGTCAGCCTCGTGTTCGTAGATTTACTGTCACGTAAAGGAACTCCTGCAGGACAACATTCCGGCACCTCGGCGTCTCCGAAAACCGTCAAAACTAGTTAGCGCGACGTAAAAACAATAACATTGTTAGTTTTAAGGAAATGTGTTCATGTCAAACACAGAAGTGCGTATTAGAAATCTTGAAGATCTTGAGTGTGCCTGCACCCTACATAGAGGTCTCTGGTTTGATTCCGAGCCAGGCCAGGGATTTTAATTCTATAATGAGGATGTCGTTCAGCAGACCCAGTAGTGACGATTGGGATTTAGAAGTGGGGGAGGAGAACTGTTCCTCGTGTTTCAAAACTGAAGAACAAAAAGGCTACAAAATATTTCGTCAGAGAGGTAGAGGTTGACCGTTTACCAACTCAAGTGCGGAAATAGTAGTTTTTTGAGATGTTAATTCAGTA
Organism: Anabrus simplex; assembly: GCF_040414725.1. Lineage (NCBI taxonomy): Eukaryota > Metazoa > Arthropoda > Insecta > Orthoptera > Tettigoniidae > Anabrus > Anabrus simplex. Next base: position 276,948,595 of record NC_090270.1, read on the forward strand.
CTGTACAATAAAACTTTCACCAAAGGAACGATAATTACAGATGTATTACAATTAAATAGAAGTATGGCATGCTTATGTAATTAAATTAACAGACACCTAAGAGACTGACAGACTGACGAATGCTCGCGGCAAGCGGGTGAATCATACCTCACCGTCCATGACCATAACAAAAACATATACCCTGTTACCCGTCCTTGCAAAGGTTCTTATACTTGTGACGTTGTACGTTTCGGTTAGCCGCGACGAACGACATTTTGTGCGTATTTACGCTAATAATTTTGTTAATTATTGAAGAAAATAAAAGAAAGAATTAGCTCCCCCTAATCGCCACTACTGAGCTGACTCAATTTTTCGATGAGTTTTTATACTTTAGGGATTTCCTGATAATGGCTTAGTACAGTACCGAGGAATGATTACTTTTATCAAAATACGACAGCCACGTGAGCGAAGCCGCGGATGACTGCTAGTGGCCTATATGCGCAAAGGTGTTTGTAGCACTATATTGAAGCTTGATGTTTAACCCTAGAAAGCTAACGTGGTATACAAGGAACGTTAAAGTTAACGCGTAGTCATTTTGACGAACACATTTATTGCTGTGTAAAAATGACTTATTGGTACATATTTATGTATTTTACATGATACATTTCTTTGATAGAGTCTTGTTAGCATACGCAAACATTCCGATTACATTCATCGTCCATTGTAGTATTCCAAACAGCATCTTGATTGATGTTCCCCGCATACAGCTCAGAAGCAATGACAACAATACACTTTTGTCATCCTCCGTTTCTTGCCTGGGCAAAAGGCACATATCTTGGGTTTTCTTGATTCAGGACATTCTGCTTCATCTATAGGCATATTCCCGTTAAGTATTTCTGCCACAGATGAGCGCAGCATGCGCGGCAAATTGCGCATTCCAAGGCGATGTGTCACCCATGGCTTCTTAAGTTCATACTGCAGCTCTTTTGCAAATTGCCTCCTAGTCAAAGGCTTTTCTTTATTGTTGAACTTATTGTGAACATAAATCACATAAGAGTTCACTAGAATAATATTCAGCATACCAAAGAAGACACAAAACGTCCAACTTCTTGTCTTTCTACTACAATTCATTTGATTACAGGAAATTCAGATGAAAATATCCAAAAGGTGCGTGATTCAATACCTAGACAGAGAGCAGGAAGGATTCTTGTTAACTACTGTAGGTTCACATAAAACAGCAAACATAATTCAGCAACTTTAGTCGAATAGCGAATTATACTTACGGCAAAGCTAAGGCTTCGTCAGAAAGACTACGCACAGCACATAACACACTAACGAGACAGGTCTCCGACGCGACCGATGTAACGTCATACACAGCTCAAGGACAAATGAAGGTACTGAAGGAGCCAAGCGGCTGAAGTTGCGGGAAGGGGTGGGGGGAGAGGAATTTTATCATGGCCTTCGTCATTTTGACGAAGCGTTAGCTCTCTAGAGTTAAAGGGTCCTAACATCTAGGAAATCGGCACATAGCACTATATTAAAGTGAAGTCGTGTCCACATCCCGAGATGTTGCGGCTCGTTTCAGGCAGTGGAAGTGAGCTGCATGTGCCATTTCATTCACTCACCAGCCCTCCTAGCTTTCTTAAATTTCTGGCAGAACCGGGAATCGAACCCGGGTCCCCTAGGACGACAGCTAGGAACACTAATCGTTACGTTACGGAGACGGACTTTATATGAAAGTAAAACGTGGATAATAACTGATGCAGAAAGAGGAAAATGCGCTTGAAATATGGTGTAACAGTACCTTGAAGGTATCTGGCTCCTTGGGTGAAAGGTCAGCGTTGAGACCTTCAGTTCAGAGGGTCCCGGGTTCGATTCCCGGCCGGGTCGGAGATTTGAATCGCATCTGAATTCTTCTGGCTCGGGGATTGGTGTTTGTGTTTGTTCCCACACTCTTCTCTCCATATTCAGATAACAGGCCACAGTGATTACATCCCTCTACATAAGGTTGGCGTCAGGAAGGACATCCGACAGTAAAAGAGGGCCAAATCCACATGAGCGACACAGTTCGCACCCGCGACCCCACAGATGTGGCAAATGCGGTAGAGTAGTAGTAGAAGTCGTATGTTGACGGTGAGATAAGTAGATGGGGTCAAGTTTGAAGAGATAATTAATGAAGTTCATGAGAGAACGACAGCAAGAAAGAATAGATAGAGAGGTCGAAGGATAGATTATTTTTGTTACAATTTATTTTACGTTGCACCGACATAGACAGTTCTTATATATGGCAACGAAGGATTAGGAAAGGGCCAGGAGTGGGAAAGAAGTGACCACGGCCTTAATTAAGGTACAGCCCCAGCATTTGCCTGGTGCAAAAATGGGGAACCACGGAAAACCATCTTCCGGGCTGCTGACCGTGGGGACCGAACCCACTATCTCCAGATGCAAGCTGACAGCTATGTGTCCAAAACCACATACCCACCTGGACGTTAAGGTTGATATTGATGGTGGTGGTTATTATTATTTTAAGAGGAAGTACAACTGGGCAACCAACCTCTATTAACACTAATCAGAGGGAAAAAATGGAAGGAGTTGTTACTTCGAAACATGAAAGTATCAACCAAAGGAAGACAAGAGATATGAAGGCTGTGAGAATGAAAGACTCCCTAGGCCTCCACACGTAATACCGTCAGGGTCGGAAAAGCAAAAGAGTTGACCAAGTGAGGTCGGATAGGATAGATGAAAGTGAGGAGCCTGACACAAGTAAGTGGAAGCAATGCCAGGGCTTAGCTCAGTTCCCTGTGGTTGCCAATCCACATTCCCAAGTTAAGATTCCGTGGGGTCTCTTTCAGTCGCCTTTTACTACTGGCAGGGAATACCGTGGGTGTTATTCTACCACCCCCAACCACAGTCAGGACTTATTCCTCACTTTGTAGCACTTACACCGATCGTGCAGGTCATGTCAACTTGCTGCCATCAGTTAGTAGGTTTTTAATTTTTAAGTCCAAATGATTACAAATCGCAGGCGTCTTCAGCGCAGAGGCCAGCTTATGGTGTAACCGTCCAGGCTTCTCCAGCCAGACTAATTTAATATACTATCATTTTACGCGATATCATTTGATATCAAGTTTAACCGCCATCGGCAATTATTCGTAATAACATATTTATTCTACGTCAATCATTTGTAAACAAGGAATCATATTATATAGTGATAACATCATTTATTATTTAAATTATTATATTAGGTAGGATAGGAATTCATTATGTACTGTAAATATGGTCAATATGTTGAGACATATTTGTTGTCATTTCATCTCATACTTGTGTATACGGAAAAGGTTATTCTTATTGCGGGGGAAAATTACATGAGTCACTGGATTAAACTCATGAGCCAAGGCAGTAAACAGCGACCCGCGCGCGAGGCTTGCATACCAGCAGACTACATCATCGCCACGGCTACTGGACTCGTCAAGAAAGAACAGAAGGGGAGATGATAATGCGATCTACGAATCAGATGCTTCGTTATAAAGAGATCTGAGATTAAGCTGTTACCAAGAGAGGGGAGAGCCCGGTGATATTATCTAACGCGGAGCAAGAGACAGACAATCACATCGCTACTTCTGCTGAGAACCTAACTACTGTTAGAACTTCTACTGTGAACATCTACTTTGAAGGACGTTATTAATTTTGAGACAGTGTGTGATCTCTCCGAGACATAGTTATTTTTGTACAGTGTGGTGTCGCTTCGATACAGTACTTAGCTGCGGTTATGTTATCGGATCTGCGTGAGACGAAACAAGCTTACGGCTTGTGTTATATTCAGTAAATCTTCTGAACGAAGAACTAGGTTTAGTTCAAGTCCATGGAATTTGGTACAAGTCTGTACCGTATAAATAGTATAGCTCAGTTGAATTGAGATTTCTACTAACATGGAAAAATTCATATCTCTGAATTTTTTCCTCATACGATCAACGCTCATCAGTTTTTACAAGTATAGGACCAATGTCTAATTTAAAGACTAGGCAATTAGGGAGTGCTAGTCCAGATAGCCCGTACCACATCAGAGAAGGAAGGATGTCCATGGAACCAATTCTACATCGAGAAGAAGAGAACGAGTAACCACGGAAACCAGATGACTTCAACGGAAACTGCAATTGGTGAGCTTCAATTAGATAAAGCAAGCAATTAGTAATTTCAGTAACGTAAATTTTAAATCCCTCCACGCTTTAAGGAACTTTTCCGATTCATTTCATTTTTTTGTATAATAATTTCATTTGTATTTTATATTGCGTTAATTTTCTTTCTCAAACGATACTTAATGGTTAATTATTTACAATCCTACCCCTGTGATTTAAGTATAAGTCTCTATGCTAGTAAATATAAATTTTGCTTTACAGTTTTGTTTAAAACTGTAACGCTGGCGCCCATACATCACATAGAGAAATAGGAAACCATGAAATGTTAACTGTTTCTATTTGCGTGGCAATTTGCGGGCAAGCCACATATAGTTTATTTGATATTCATGTGTCCCAAGGTAATATCTTTCATCTCCCCAAGTGTCTTGATGAGGAGAGCGAACAGTTACAATGGTGTGAGGGTAGTGTACTTTCCTGTTGTCCTAGGACCTATGTACGATTCCCAATCATTCCACGAATTTTAATTCTGGGCCTAGTGTTGGAAAAGGGGTTTGCTCATCCTCTTGAGACCAGCTGACGTGCTGTCTGCTGGTAGATACAATGGTTCCGTTCAGATAATTGTGAGACAGACCCTGCGATGGTGATGACCGGCGTCTTCTGTGAATATGAAACTACGTGTTAATATGGTCGATGGTAGTGTTCGTGTGGAAAGTGTGAGTTGCATAAACACCGTAATATAGCTGAATATGTATCCTTTATTTGTAAGTCACTTGAATGGGCAGCAGTCGTCTTGGCAGGCAAAGGCCCTTAATGGGGGTATGTACAATAGGATTAAAATGTGACAGAAGTTCTCGTTGCATAAATTGTCCAGGTTCGTTGCTGACTGCTCAGTCTCTTGGTATTGAACCTTAGAGTACCGGATTCGATTTCCAGCCGGGTCGCGGGAATTTAATAGTTAACGGTTAATTCCTTTGACTCGGAGCCTGGCTGTTAATGTAACTCACACTCTCCACACACTATTATGGACCATACTAACACGTACAGTAGTTTCATATTCACGGCATACGCCGGTCATCATCATCGCAGGCTGCTTCAGGCTAATAATATCCATCCAAAAGTATTACGTATTGATATTATTCGATCCTATTATTATTACTATTATTATTATTATTATTATTATTATTATTATTATTATTATTATTATTAGGCACCGACCCGGATAAGTCTTATGGCGACGATGGGATAGGAAAGGACTAAGAGTGGGAAGTAAGTGATCCTGTACTTAGTTAAGGTAGAGATCCAGCATTTGTTTGGTGTGAAAATGAGAAACTAGGGAAAACCATATTCAGGGCTTCCGACAGTGGGATTCGAACCCACTATCTCCTGAATGCAAGCTGATAGCTACGTGACCCAAACCACACCAACACTTGCTCAGTATACCCTATTATTATTATTATTATTATTATTATTATTATTATTATTATTATTATTATTATTATTATTATTATTATTAGCTCTAGTACGTGGCGCTGTCCGGGTATTTTTTCAGTGTTCACTTTTAGGATTTGTATTATGTCTTAATTATGAAGTGAAATTTCTGTAGATTTTTTTATTGTGACGTTGATTGCTATTTTACGAACTACAGCATTTCATAGTTTTAGAATTATTGTTACGTAATGTTAAGTTTTAAATTATTTTGTTTGGCATAAAAGTTTTTCCTTGTGGCAGCCAAGATTGTCTGGGTAGTAGGCGATCCTTCGAAATCTATATTATGTAAAATAAGAGTTTTGTCTGTACATTGCTCAGAATTTAATAAGGATGGTATATCTGTATCAGTCGTGTCCAAAGTAACAAGGAAATGCACTTTTTAATTTTCCGTAATGTCTGTCTGTCTGTCTGTCTGTCTGTCTGTCTGTCTGTCTGTCTGTCTGTCTGTCTGTCTGTCTGTCTGTATGTATGTATGTATGTATGTACACGCATCACGAGGAAACGGCTGAAGAAAATTTAATGAAAATCGGAATACAAAGTCGGGGAATGACTTGCTACAATCTAGGCTATAAATAATTTCATTCACGATGAGTGAAATGGTAGTTTAGGGGAAGGCCTAAAATTTAATTCTCAAATATTTATGTTGTTAGTGGTCGTATTTTAATGAAAATTGGTATGAAAAGTCGGGGTAATAAGTCGATATAATCTAGGCCATAAATAATTGTACTCAGGCTTTGAAAAATGGTAGTTTAGGGGAAGGCCTGAAACTTAATTAGCCGGGCTGAGTGGCTCAGACGGTTGAGGCGCTGGCCTTCTGACCCCAACTTGGCAGGTTCGATCCTGGCTCAGTCCGGTGGTATTTGAAGGTGCTCAGATACGTCATCCTCGTATCGGTAGATTTACTGGCACGTAAAAGAACTTCTGCGGGACTAAATTCCGGCACCTCGGCGTCTCCGAAAACCCGTCAAAGAAGTTAGTGGGAAGTAAAACAAATAACATTATTATTATTATTATTATTATTATTATTATTATTAAAACTTAATTATCAAATATTTATGTTATTAGCAGTCCTATCTTAATGAAAATCGGTATGCAGAGTCGGAGAATAAGTCGCTATAATCTAGGCCACAAATAATTTTATTCACGCAGAGTGAAATGGTAGATTAGAGGAAGGCCTGAAATTCATCTAAAATATTTGTTATTAGTGGCCGTATCGATAAATACTACATAACTTTAGTTCTACAGTATTGAATTTCTGATCATGTACGTCTTATACATTGTTACCGTACTGGCCATGATCACAGAGATATTCACGAATTTGGATTTTTGTTATCACGTCCATATCAGCGCCGACTCACGAGAAAATGGGTAAACTGAATTTAATGAAAATCGGTAAATTCGAAATGTGAAGGCCTACAATATGGAAAGCTCATAAAATTGATCAACAATAACATTACATTGATCATTGTTTGTTGTGATGTGCTTTGTGTCTTCTGTTGCCGATAGATAGGATTACTGCTGCGTACCGAGTATGCTTTTTTAAATTTGCTTTACGTCGCACCGACACAGATAGGTCTTATGGCGACGATGGGATAGGAAAGAGCTAGGAGTGTGAAAGAAGCGTTAAGGTACAGCCCCAGTATTTGCCTGGTGTGAAAAGGAACCAACGGAATACCATCTTCAAAGCTGTCGACAGTGGGGTTTGAATCCACTATCTCCCGGATGCAAGCTCACAGCTGCGCGCCCCTAACCACACGGCCAACTCGCCCGGTCGGAGCGAGTGTAACAGCCTGCCTGAATATTGGCGGGAAGTAGCTGGGCAGTTGGATAACTTTATTCTTTAGCATGCAATTCTTCTGGTTCATAAAGTTTCTGATACTACTGGTACGTAACACACTGGTATTCGAGCTATTCAATCCCTACTCTGAGGCACTGATTGGAATGACCAGTGTGCATATTTAACGGAATAATAGAAATAGAAATAGAAATATATTTATTTAAAGTTAATTACAAGTAGGACCAGAGGTCCCTTTGGCTGTAACTAACTGCCACTTTAACTTAAATGTAACACCTAACATACAAAATCTAATAAAAGAATACATAAAAAGCGTAAGATACATTTTCCTACTGAGGATATAAGAATAAGATTAAAAACTAAACATCTAGGAGGTTACAATAATACTTTTAACATTTCATAAACATACACTATACTAACAAGGAAGAGAAGACTTCATAAACATACACTATACTAACAAGGAACAGAAGACGAAAGAGAAACCTAAGAATTTTAAAGCCGAGGATGACCTAAGAGTAAAACTGAGCATCTAAAGTGTATCTAGGGGATTATGATATTTCGTACTATTTAATTAACTTGGTGAAAATTCATTTACATGGCTTAATAAGTGGAAAGGTAGCGGTATTTAAGAGATTTTTTCTGAGTTGCAACACTACTTTGCTGAATTTCATATAGTTTAAGATCGTTGTATAATTGAGAGGCAGTGACAATGAACGACTTACAGCACTTTACCGTACGATGCTGTGGAACCTGAAGGGTGTTAGCTGTAAACCTATTGTCCCGGTCGTGCACTTGACTCATCTGAACAAAGGACTTGGTCAAATATGAGGGAGCATTAGATTTTAAAATTCTCAGAAGTAAACAAGCAGCTGAGTATGATCGTCTATCCCTGAGTTTCAACCACTCTGCGGCTTTGTAGTAAGATGTTACGTGACAGTCTTTACGAATATTGAAGACGAATCGAACACAGGCATTCTGAATACGTTGGAGTTTGCTATTATATTTCTCAGAGATATCGCTGTAAATTACAGCGCCGTAATCTAAAATAGGAAATACCATAGTTTGGATCAGCATCTTTCTCACCGAGAAAGGAAGATACGGCAAGTTTCGTCGAAACTGATGCAATATGCCAGACACTTTCTTGACCAAGTGCTTGGCATGAAAGGTCCAGGACAGAGTGTTATCCATTAGAATACCTATATTCTTAACACATTCCTGATACTTGACTACAGAACCGTTTACAATTACTGGAGGAATGTTCCTGTTGAAAAGATTTGATAAGTTTCTTCGATATCCTAAAAAAATAGCTAAGGTTTTGTTTTCATTTAATAGTAAATTATGACTTAGTGTATATTGATGTAGTCTTTCTATATCTAGATGTATTTTACTAATACTTTCGACAACACGATTCACAGGAAAATGGTAAAAGATCTGTAAATCATCGGCATACATATGATGTCTCGTGTGGCGTAAAACTCCAGGCAGATCGTTTATATACAGCGAAAACAAAACGGGACGAGTGTTCACGGCTGTCTGCGGCCTGGTCATTCCGGCTCTGGAACTTTGGACTGTTAGATCGGCACCGTAGTACTGTTCGTTAAAAGTGATAAAATGTGCAGTTTTTCATTTGATCGAGGATTTTATATAATAACATTGCTTTTAATCACTACATTCCTACTGAAGTTTTTGTAATGAGCTATGTTGACTTTAGTTAGGTAAACCACAAAGTCCGTCTTTCTGCAGTTGTATTTTGCAAAAATAAGACCAAATCATCATTTTTATATTTAATAATGGAACAACAAGCACTTTGGTATAGTGCTCTTAATCCTTACGCTGGTATTCCAACCTTTTAAAAGTATGAAAACGAAATACCTAATGGCTTTTCGTGCTGGGAATGTCCAAGGACAAGTTCGGCTCGCTAGGCGCAGGTCTTTTGATTTGACTTCCGCAGGTGATCTGCCTGTCGTGATGAGGATGAATGGATGATGAGTACGACATAAACACCCAGCCTCCGTGCCAGTGGAGTTAACGAATTATGGTTAACATTTCCGACCCTGCTGGGAATCGAACCTGAGATCCCTCTGACCAAAGGCCAGCACTCTAACTATTTAGCCATGGAGTCGAACTATTAACGAGTTTACTTTCGGTAAAAATAATTGTACCATAATTAGTAGTAGTAGTAGTAGTAGTAATATACCACGCGTCTCAATGGACATATTTGGGCGGGGCCCAAGTCCATTTGACCATAAGCCCTTCGGCCTGTACGGCCTTGAGTGCTACTTTCGACAGGTTGGGAATTGAGCAGAACGGTTTTTTAGGGATGTGGTATGTTGATACTCACGGGTAGAATCATAACTGGTCCGAATGTGACCGGGGGTAGAAGGAGTGGCCTGGGGACGTGCCCCAGGTAGTCTTAATTTCCCCTGTGGGAGTTTGCGAATTGGAGTTCATGAGATTGTATTAGCGTTTGTAGGTAGAGCAAGTGGAGGGTTAGTGGTCACCCATCCAAGTGCTGGCCATGACCAATGTTGCTTAACTATGCTTAAGTGAGTGAGATGGCGGAATGAAGAACTTTCTCGGAAAGGGAGGGGCAGGAAGGAGAGACTGATGGGGCTTGGCCGGGAGATATCTTGGTATGATTGCATGGTGGGGTTAGTTTATAATTAATTGATTGGCAGGCATGGTTGGACTTACAGGGGTTGTTGGAGAGCAATTAATTGCAGGAGGAAGGAGGGGTCTAGGTTTATGTTCTGTAGCGGGCTGGAGGGAGGGCCTAGACTAGGGGGTGGAAGGAGATTACGGTTTAGGGGTGGGGGCGGCGGTTTATTCGGTTTGATGTGATTGAAGTGTTTGTAGTGGGATTTGATTGCTTTCTTGATGTACGGACAGCCAGGGAATGAAGCGGCGTCGCTAGCGTTGCAGTTAGCGCACTTAGGCTGTTCTCTGGGGACCTTGCAGTCGGCGAGGCGGTGTGGACCTCCACATCTGTTACATCTTGCAGCATCCTTGCAGGTGGCTGCAGTGTGGTTCAGTTTGAGACAGTTGTAGCATTGTATTACTAGTGATGGGTTCGGCGGAACGTGGGTTCGACGCTGAGGAGGTAACCTGTGGGAGGAGTGGGTCTTAGGAGCAGGTTTAGAATTGCTGTGTTTGCTTTTGGATTTGGGATTGTTCTTCGTCAGATCAGGGTGGTTTGAGGTGAGGTGTAGGCGTGTCAGGAGTTGGTTCAGCTGAGGTGGATGGGAGACTGTCTGGAGTGACGGGGTATAAAGGTGATAACAGAGTAGAGATAGTTTGAACTTCTTTGCTCGGGAGTTTAGGTGGGTCAGTTTGGTTTCCTTTGCTCGGTAGTTTACGTGGATCAGATTGTATTCCTTTATCCCTGGTATGGCTATTGGTGGTCTGGGTGTAGACATTAGTAGTGGATTTATGGAGCTTAGAATCCTCGATCTTTGAGTTAGCTAGAGGGTTGATGAGGATTGGGCGGGGGATGTCCACAAATTTTAGGTTGTTGAGAATGTTGGATATTGAGCGGTTTGAAGAGGGAGTGATGATCAGGTGGTTGTTGTGTGTTTCTTCAATTATGGAAATATGGTCTTGAATGATGGATGCAATGGCCAGGATAACGGCTTGCCGGGTGAGAGGTACGGGGCCAGGATTAATGAGTGGAACGATTATGAACGTGCACTTGTGGGAAATGGGAAAGGAATGGTTATTCTTGATGTATTGGAATGGCTGCTCGAAACGGTGTGCTGAATTGATTTCTTCGGAGTCATCGGTTGTTTCGTCTTCTGAGGCTTCTTTGAGAGCAGCTTCAGAGTCTTCATTTGGAGCATCGTCTGTGGCTTCGGAAGCTTCTGGGCTGCCCTCTTCAACCAGTTGGTCTAGATGTGGAGTGGGGGGGGGAGGGTGAATCAGCAGGGAGAAGGGAATTTAGACGGTGTTCTAGAATTTCGTATAGAGTGTTTACGTCTTCGGGATTGATTGGCAGAATGAAGATTTCGTGGTTTGGTGATTCTTCAATATTATGGATTAGATGGGTTACTGGGAAGAGGGTTGAGGCCAGAAATTGTCTATGGGTACGGAGAGTGGTAGGGGAGGAGTCCTGTAAGGCTGAGATGTAGAGAGCATGTGCATGTGGAGGTGGCGACTGGAGAAAGTGGATATTTAGGGGGAGGTTGGAGTATGGGCCCCAGCTACTCAGTCCACCGGGGGGATCCATATTCCAAGTACAGAGGAGGTAGGGACTGATAGGGCCGAGAGGGGGGAAGCAGCACTCAAGTGGTCAAACTCCGTGGAGGACCTGGGTCGAGAGGGCGCACTCGGCGGGGACCGTCGTGCCAGATGTAGTTTTGTCGGGTTGCGCCGAGACAAGGCACGAGCAGACACCACACCGAGTGCAAGACAAATTGCTCTTTTCTCGTAGAATACTGAGTGTGCCCTCACAAGGCAGGCAGGCAGGAACTGGCTGGACGTGTGGCCCGGACGACTTGACTTTTGGGAATATGCGGGACCGCAGACAGACCACTGGGAGTATATCCAGGAAGTCAGACCGCGCTGTGAACCCCGGGCTTGGCTGACGATGAGACTTGGAAAGAAACACATGTTACATGTAACAAAGCATGGATGTTTGGAAAAATATATCCTGCCACTTTTTATCTCGTAGGAACTAGCCTACGTACACAATTTACACATGAGTCTGAAAAAGACAGATACCATGAGTTCCATATCACTGGAAGACAGAGCTGTTCTCTTGTCAGACATTATACAGAGTGTATCAGAACTATGTCTGCCTCTGTGGTGTAGTGGTTAGTGTGTTTAGCTGCCACCCCCGGAGGTCCAGGTTCGATCCCCGGCTCTGCCACGAAATTTGGAAAGTGGTTCTAGGGCTGGAATGGGGTCCACTCAGCCTCGGGAGGTCAACTGAGTAGAGGTGGGTTCGATTCCCACCTCAGCCATCCTGGAAGTGGTTTTCCGTGGTTTTCCGTGGTTTCCCACTTCTCCTCCAGGCAAATGCCAGGATGGTACCTAACTTAAGGCCACGGCCGCTTCCTTCCCTCTTCCTTGTCTATCCCTTCCAATCTTCCCACCTCCCGACAAGCCTCCTGGTCAGAGTATCAGGTGTAGCCGCCTGGGCGAGGTATTGATCATCCTCCCCAGTTGTATCCCCCGACACAGTGTCTGAAGTTCCACGACACTGCCCTTTAGGCGGTAGAGGTGGGATCCCTCGCTGAGTCCGAGGGAAAAACCGACCCTTGAGGGTAAACAGATAAAGAAGAAGAAGTATCAGAATTATATCGACAAAAAATCAGGGATGCTCTTCGTGTTATCTTAAGAACGATGGTACAATCGGATTGGCGGAGAAAATGGGGTTACTTTGTTATTTCAGGGCGTGCGATTAGAATTGACGAACTTTCCGTATTTGCTATGCCAGAGAGCGAGCCGCTGCCTGTTCCTGTGCATCAGAGGAGGGAGGAGAAGTGGGAGACAGAGGTGCGGATGATTAGTTCCCCACTCGTTTCGCATAGTCGCTTCCCAGTCCCAGTAGTCAGTGTACAGTTTGTTTTGTACACATTGACTACTATGCGTTCGCGACATGCCATACATCCTGAACAGAGTCCAAAGGTCACTACTACACCGTTGTGAATTGTGCATCGAAGTTTAAGGGGGGCATATTCAACATCTTCTTCTTCTTCTTCTTCTTCTTCTTCTTCTTCTTCTTCTTCTTCGTTCGACTCGTGGGCTGAATGGCCAGCGTACTGGCCTTCTATTCGGAGGATCCCGGGTTCGATTCCCGGCCGGGTCTGGGATTTTAACCTTCATTGGTTAATTCCAATGGCCCGGGAGCTGGGTATTTGTGCTCTCCTCAACATTCCTCCAACTCACACACCACACATACAAATATCCTCACCACAAGAACACGCAGTTACCTACACATGTCAAATGCCGCCACCCTTATAAGGGCTGCACTCAGCTAGAAATAGCCACACGAAATGATTATTATAATTTTTATTATTATGTTTATTATTATTATTATTATTATTATTATTATTATTATTATTATTATTATTATTATTATTATTATTATTATTATTATTCCTCCGCTTTTCCCACATCTGTGGGGTCGCGGGTGCGAACTGTGTCGCACATGAGGATTTGACCAAGTTTTAGGACGAAATCTCTTCCTGAGGTCAACCCTATATGGAGGGATGTAATTACTATTGCGTGTTTCTGTGGTGGTTGGCAGTCTCGTGTGTGCCTGAATATGAAGAGGAACGTGTTAGGACAAACAATAAACACCAATTCCCCGGGCTATAAGAATTAATCAGACTCGATTAAAATACCCGACCCGGACGGGATTCGAACCCTCTAAACCGAAGGCCCCAACGCTGACCATTCAGCAAATGAGTCAGACGGGGCATATTGAACACCTACTGTACTGTAATGAAACCATTGGGGGTATTATTTAATTCGTTCAGTATTTCATTTCATTCACGATGATATGAGTGAAGGCATGCAATATCGTGGGAGAGCAGCATTACACCTTCGTGTATCTTAAATAATAAGGAAGTTACTGCGACCAACGGACAAGAGGGGAAACAATCTGGTGCATTCCTTGACTGAGAAGTGTGTCTTAATTACAGTTAGTTCTTGTACTGTGTGTACAGTTATGGCTGTTTAATAAACGAACTGTGGATATTGTTTCTAAGAGACAGGGACAATCCTGAGCGAGTCGAACGAGGAGCATTATCTCTGTCTCCATCATACACACGACTTCCCCCCATCCCTTCTCTTCCCTGAAACACTGCAGTGGATTGTACTCTGGCATAGCAAATATGCGGAGCATTATCTCTGTCCCCATCATAAACCCCACTTCCCCTCCCTCCCCTCCTCTTCCCTGAAACACGGCAGTGGATTGTACTCTGGCATAGCATATACGCTGAGCATTATCTCTGTCTCCATCATACACCCCACTTCCCCTCCCTCCCCTTCTCTTACCTGAAACACGGCAGTGGATTGAAGTCTGGCATAGCATATACGTTGTACTCTGGCATAGCATATACGCGGAGCGTTATCTCGGTCACCATCATACACCCCACTTCCCCTCCCTCCCCTTCCCTTCCCTGAAATACGGCAGTGGATTGTACTCTGGCATAGAATATACGCGGAGCATTATCTCTCTCTCCATCATAACGCCACTTCCCCTCCCTCCCCTTCTCTTCCCTGAAACACTGCAGTGGATTGTACTCTGGCATAGAATATACGCGGAGCATTATCTCTCTCTCCATCATAACGCCACTTCCCCTCCCTCCCCTTCTCTTCCCTGAAACAGGGCAGTGGATTGTAGTCTGGCATAGCATATACAGGGAGCATTATCTCTGTGTCCATCATACACGCCACTTCCCCTCCCTCCCCTTCTCTTACCTGAAACACGGCATTGGATTGTACTCTGCCATAGCATATGCGCGGAGCATTATCTCTATCTCCATCATACACCTCACTTACCCTCCCTCCCCTTCTCTTACCTGAAACACGGCAGTGGATTGTACTCTGGCATAGCATATGCGCGGAGCATTATCTCTGTCCCCATCATAAACCCCACTTCCCCTCCCTCCCCTTCTCCTTCCTGAAACACGGCATTGGATTGTACTCTGCCATAGCATATGCGCGGAGCATTATCTCTATCTCCATCATACACCTCACTTACCCTCCCTCCCCTTCTCTTACCTGAAACACGGCAGTGGATTGTACTCTGGCATAGCATATGCGCGGAGCATTATCTCTGTCCCCATCATAAACCCCACTTCCCCTCCCTCCCCTTCTCCTTCCTGAAACACGGCATTGGATTGTACTCTGCCATAGCATATGCGCGGAGCATTATCTCTGTCTCCATCATACACGCCACTTCCCCTCCCCTCCTTCTCTTCCCTGAAACACGGCAGTGGATTGTACTCTGCCATAGCATATGCGCGGAGCATTATCTCTGTCCCCATCATAAACCCCACTTCCCCTCCCTCCCCTTCTCCTTCTTGAAACACGGCAGTGGATTGTACTCTGCCATAGCATATGCGCGGAGCATTATCTCTGTCTCCATCATACACGCCACTTCCCCTCCCCTCCTTCTCTTCCCTGAAACACGGCAGTGGATTGTACTCTGCCATAGCATATGCGCGGAGCATTATCTCTATCTCCATCATACACCTCACTTC
Source organism: Anabrus simplex (assembly GCF_040414725.1). Classification (NCBI taxonomy): domain Eukaryota; kingdom Metazoa; phylum Arthropoda; class Insecta; order Orthoptera; family Tettigoniidae; genus Anabrus; species Anabrus simplex. Next base: position 276,964,203 of record NC_090270.1, read on the forward strand.
CCCTCCCTCCCCTTCTCTTCCCTGAAACACGGCAGTGGATTGTACTCTGGCATAGCATATATGCGGAGCATTATCTCTGTCTCCATCATACACCCCGCTTTCCCTCCCTCCCCTTCTCTTCCCCGAAGCACGGCAGCGGATTGTACTCTGGCATAGCAAATAAGGCGAGTTCGTCAGTTTGAATCACGCACCCGCAAGCAGCAAATAAACCACATTTTCTCGAAAAGAAAATTTTCCTCCGCCAATCCGATTGCACCATTGTTCTTAACATAATACGGAGAGCATCCCTGATATTTTTGTCGGTATAGTTCTGATACGCCCTGTAGTGTAATAGGTAGAAAATGACCTCTCACTATCAACATTACAGACTAGGATGCATAAACCCTTAACTGCAGCTTCCACAAAATGCTCATATTCTGATTTCGGGAAAAGAAGAATGACAGTCAATGACCTGCTCTACATGAACTACTAGATCGCTAAACACTGTGCATGCCTCAGGTATTCTGATGTTGAACGTTCTCATGGGATAGGAATTGCTTTATTAGATGAGAAACTTCATTTTCTCAATCACCTTTCATGATGCCTCTTGTATCAAAGAAATATTCCACATAATTTCGTCGATTAATTCGCGTTTTACTTAAAGGAAAATAGTTTCGTGTTTTGAGCCGAATTCGTAAAATTTCGCAAAAAACTCGCGATTTTGTACTTTGTGAAAAATAGGCGCCTTTAGCTATTACTTGCTGGGTGCAGTAATTTAGTAACTTTTTTCTGGCACAGAACAGATTCTAACTTAATTATAACTGTGACAGTTTTCAAGCTGCTGAGATATGTAATACTGTGCAAGATTAGTGTGTCTGGATGCTATGAAAGATGTTTCTTATACGGTCTGTCCTGCGACAATAACACTTTCTGGCTCAATGAGGAAAGAAACGGAAAACTACTCACTCGTCATCTTGCCTCGTACTCCTCATTATAGCCTTTCTATCATTTTGTGCAGTTTCCCTGTGAATATATGAATTTCATTGGTGGTTGACGATGCGAAACTATCTTTACATCGGTCTGTTTTCAGGCCTACTTTGCTTTACGGGAGGGAAAGCTGAATGGATTCAGAATATCTTATTCATAAGTTATAAGTAACAGACATGAACGTAGCGAGAATGATTGTTGGTACAAACATGTGGGAACAATGGCAGGAGGGTACTCGGAATGAGGAGATAAAGGCTCAGTTAGGAATTAATTCGATGGATGAAGCTGTACGCACAAACCGGCTTCGGTGGTGGGGTCATGTTAGACGAATGGAGGACGATAGGTTACCTAGGAGAACCATGGACTCTGTTATGGAGGGTAAGAGGAGTAGAGGGAGACCAAGACGACGATTGTTAGACTCAGTTTCTAACGATTTAACGATTTAAAGAGGTATAGAAGTGAATGAGGCCACAGCACTAGTTGCAAATAGAGGATTGTGGCGACGATTGGTAAATTCACAGAGGCTTGTAGACTGAACGCTGAAAGGCATACCGGTCTATAATGATAATGTATGTATCTGTAACCGCGACTACCTCTCTGTAGATGGTGACGGATCAACTGTTATTGAACTACCAGCCAAATTTTAGCACATGATATCGTGATTCAAATTTATAGCAAAACATTCACTTCTGCGAAAGAGGCCACCATTTTCTCGAAAGTTACCTTTCTTGATTAATTTGAAAGTCATTGGATTAATACCCGGTTGTTTAAAACCGTACGCTGGCGTCAACAGGTTAATACTGAAGATGAAAGGTAGCTACTTCAATTTCCTATATAATACTTGAATTTCTTGGAATTAATGATCTGCCTGCACATATTCTAAAAATTGGAGACATAGTTACGCTCCTTAGAAATCGGAACGTTTCTCAACGGCTCAAAAACGGAACCAGATTAGGGCCTAATTCTGAGAAGCGTGTACACAAATTGTTTAGATTTAGAAATAATGCATGTTGGGTATTCAGCCCGAAGGCTGGTTTGATCCTCCACAGTTCTGCCAACAGCTGTCATTGATAGTCTAGGCACCACTGAAGAGGCATACTAGGGAAATGAGGAGTGAAGTAGTTTCCTGTTGCTTTCCTCACCGAGCTAGAAGTTGCTATTACATATCAGTCTGCCAAGCCCACTGAAATGCGTGCACCAACTGACCCTATGAGTGATATTTTCGCACCATTCATAACAGGGACTGACTGGATAAGGAATGGTATTACTAGCATCGCTCATATCTCGGTCACCTTCATTTTGTCAAAGCCAAGGATAAGACTGAGACAGGTCAATGAAAGTAACAAATTTATTCTAGCCCATACCAGAAGACAGAAACACTACATTTCGCCAGCAAAGGCATAGTTGAAGATAAGCAACAAAATTAATTTCCATTCTTAAAGAGGTATAATAAAGATGATAAAGAAACAATGGTGTGTTTTCTGTAGTCCAGGATGGACGGTCAGATATTGTGGATAAATTAGCTTTACAATCTGCTCTCACTTACAAAAAGTCTTGTAAACCTGACAGCAACTGTCACGAACGAGCAGCAGAAACTGGCCCATATTTACTCTAGCCAACAGAACACAAGTGTTTCTTGGCAGTACGCTACATTCATTATTATTATTATTATTATTATTATTATTATTATTATTATTATTATTATTATTATTATTATTATTATTATTATTATTTTGTAGTAGTAGCTGAGGAAAAAAGTTATTTGTTTTTAATTTTGATGCACTTTAGTGTAGCAACTGTATGATGGATATTGGGGGAGGGGAAATCTATATATATAAAATAGCTTGTCCTGACTGACTGACTGATTCATCATCGCCGAGCTAAAACTACTGGACATAAAGAAATGAAATTTTGAGGATATATTCATATTAAGATGTAGGTGCTCGCTAAGAGAGGGTTTTTGGATATTCCGTCGCTAAGGGGGTAAAAAGGGGGGTGAAATTTTAAAATGAGTGTATCTATATCACAAAACTTTAAAAGTTTACAGATGTAAAAATTGGTATTTAGAATCTTCATTAAAAATAGGGAAACACGTATTTTTTTGTATTCAGAAAATCCCAATAGGAGGGGTGAAAAAGGGTGAAAAATTGGTCGAATGCCTTTAATCAGGATTCCGGTTCTTATATCTCAGAAACTGAAGATATTACAGACCTGAAAATTGGTACTTTTGATCTCTTTTAAAAATAAGGAAACACGTATTTTTTTGTTTTTGGGAAAACCAATTAATGGGAGGGAGAAAAGGAGGTGGAAGTTTTAAAATGAGTGCATCTATATCTCAAAACTTTTAAAGTTTACAGATGTAAAAATTGGTATTTAGAATCTTCATTAAAAATTAAGAAACACGTATATTTTTGTTTTCGGAAAATCCCAATAGGAGGGGTGAAAAGGCGTGAAAAATGGGTTGAATGCCTTTAATGAGGATATTTATATCTCAGAAACTGAAAATATTACAGACCTGAAAATTGGTGTTTGGAATCTCCTTTAAAAATAAAGAAACACGTATTTTTTGTTTTTAGAAAATCCAATTAATGGGGGGTGAGAAGGGGGTTAATTTTTAAAATGAGTGTATCTATATCTCAAAACCTTTAAAGATTATAGATGTAAAAATTGGTATTTAGAATCTCCTTTAAAAATAAAGAAACACGTACTTTTTTGTTTTCAGAAAATCCCAATAGGAAGGGGGGAAAAGAGTGAAAAATGGGTTGAATGCTTTTAATGAGGCTACTTATATTTCAGAACCTGAAGATATTACAGACCTGAAAATTGGTATTTGGGATCTACTTTAAAAATTAAGAAACAGGTATTTTTTCGTTTTTGGAAAATCCAAATAATGGGGGGTGAAAAGGGGGTGAATTTTTAAAATGAGTGTGTCTACATCTTAAAACTTTAAAAGTTTACAGATGTAAAAAACTGGTATTTAGAATCTCCTTTAAAAATAAAGGAACATGTATTCTTTGTTTTTGGAAAATCCAATTAATGGCGGTTAAACAGGAGTGACAAATTGGGTGAATTTTTTGAAAGATTATATCTACAGAATATCTGAGAAACGTAAAATGTTACAGACGTAAAACGTGTGTATTTGGAATCTCCTGTAAATGTAAAGAAACATAGGTGATTTATTTTTGGAAACTCCATTTAAGGGGAACTAAAAAGGGGTGAAATTTTAAAATGAGAATTTCTACAGTATCTCAAAAAACTCAACACGTTACAGAAGTAAAATATGGTATTTTTAAATCTCTATTAAAAATGAAGAAACGTTAATTTTTAGTTTTCGGAAATACCACTTGGTTGGAGGGGGTGGGGTAAAAGTGACTGAAAATGGTGTTGAATTCTTTTAATTAGGCTACTGATACCTCAAAAATGAAGATGTTACAGATGTGAAATTTGATATTTGGAATCTGCTTTAAAAGTAAACACGTATTCTTGGAAAATCCAATGAAGAGGGGGGGGGGGGTGAAAGAATTTAAAAATTAATTGACTTAATTGTACGAGAATACATACATCTAATAAAAACTAAAGTTGTTACAGACGTGACCATTGGTATTTGGATCTCCTTTAAAAACAAAGAAAAACGCGTTTTGGGGGGGGACCCATCTTGGGGGGCGGGAGTAAAAAACATTGAATTCCTTTCATGAGGACACATAAATCAAAAACTGAAGAAGTTAGAGTCTTGATAATTGGCATTTATAATATCCTTTACTATTAAAGAAACAGTATTTTTTGCCGGATTATTCTCTTGGGGGGGGGGGGGGAAGGGAGTGTGAAAGGAAGTGAAAGAAAGTGAATTATTTTTATAGGGATACTTATATCTCAAAACTGAAGGTAATAGACGTGAAAATTGGTGTTTGGAATCTCCTTTAAACATAAAGAAACACGCCTTCTTTTAATTTTTTTTTTGGGGGGGGGGTTGTTATTAAACTTAACGGCGGTGGGGTGTAAAAGGAGGTGAGACCAATTGATTTTACTGTTCATAATGTACTTATGAGGAGCCTCCGTTGCTCAGGCGGCAGCGCCCCGGCCTCTCACAACTGGGTTCCGTGGTTCAAATCCCGGTCACTCCATGTGACATTCGTGCTGGACAAAGCGGAGTCGGGACACGTTTTTCTCCGTTTACTCCGATTTTTCCTGTCATCATTCATTCCAGCAACACTGTCCAATATTTCATCTCATTTGTCATTCATCGATCATTGCCCCAGAGGAGTGCTTCGGCAGCCGGCACAATTCCTATTGTCACCGCTAGATGGGGCTTTATTCATTCCATTCCTGACCCTGTCGAATGACTGGAAACAGGCTGTAGATTTTCGATGTACTCATTCTGATCATAAATCGATCATTTTTAATCGTTCCTGGGTTCGTTTTCAACAGCCATCTTTTCCTTCGGAGAACGTTCTTAGATTACAGTAGATTCTCCTGGCATATAAATAAAAATTTAAACACATTTGAAATAAACGATAGGAATACGATTGACCGTCAAATTGTTCACCTCTATAATAACGTCAATAATGCACGGAAGTCAGTCATTCGTATCGTCAGAAAACCCGCACACTTGCCTACCCACGACAATGGTGCTGGTGACATTGTCAACAATGACAATGGCAGCAGATGTAATTTACCGCCAAGTAGCGGTCTTGCATCTTGCTGTGGGGTCCAGAACATCTAATAATATTAATAATAATAATTATTATAATTATGTTCTGGACTGTCGTCAAATGTGCGGACCGCGCTGGAAACGGGTACTGGACGGGTAGTGACTAAGAATGCAGTCCGGCGGCGGGTTCAGTACCGCCAAGGTACCCAAGACGACACCATGCCGGATCTCCTGAAGGATTTGATCCATATTAAAAATGCTTATGCTTGCCGTAACCTATTAGAAAACGAGTCAGATTGCGAATTTTGTCGGATTCTCGCAGAAAACGAGTCGGATCGCGAATTTCGGCGGATTATATATCTAAAACTATAAGCATTCAATTGTAAATTTCAGTATAATGCCGTAGCGAAGCACGGGTATCTTGCTAGTCTATATATATAAAATAGCTTGTCCTGACTGACTGACTGACTGACTGACTGACTGACTGACTGACTGACTGACTGACTGACTGACTGACTGACTGACTGACTGATTCATCATCGCCGAGCCAGAACTACTGGACATAATGAAATGAAATTTTGGGGATACATTCATATTAAGATGTAGCTGCTCGCTAAGAGAGGATTTTTGGATATTCCGTCGCTAAGGGGGTGAAAAGGGGGGGGTGAAATTTTAAAATGAGTGAATCTATATCTCAAAACTTTAAAAGTTTACAAATGTAAAAATTGGTATTTAGAATCTACTTTAAAAATAAGGAAATACGTATTTTTTTGTTTTCAGAAAGTCCCAATAGGAGGGGTGAAAAAGGGTGAAAAAGGGGTTGAATGTCTTTAATCAGGATACCGGTACTTATATCTCAGAAACTGAAGATATTACAGACCTGAAAATTGGTACTTTTGATCTCTTTTAAAAATAAAGAAACACGTATTTTTTTGTTTTTGGAAAATCCAATTAATGGGAGTGTGAAAAGGGGAGTGAATTTTTAAAATCAGTGTATCTATATCTCAAAACTTTGAAAGTTTACAGATGTAAAGATTGATATTTAGAATCTTCATTAAAAATAAAGAAACACGTATTATTTTGTTTTCGGAAAATCCCAATAGGAAAGGTGGAAAGGGGTGAAAAATGGGTTGAATGCATTTAATGAGGATATTTATATCTCAGAAACTGAATATATTACAGACCTGAAAAATTGGTGTTTTGTATCTCCTTTAAAAATAAAGAAATACGTATTTTTTTTTGTAAAATCCAATTAATGGGGGGGGGGTGAGAGGGGTTGAATTTTTAAAATGAGTGTATCTATATCACAAAATTTTTAAAGTTTATAGATGTAAAAAATTAGTATTTAGAATCTCCTTTAAAAATAAAGAAACAAGTATATTTTTGTTTTCGGAAAATCCCAATAGGAAGGGTGGAAAAGGGTGAAAATATGTTGAATGCCTTTAATGAGGCTAATTATATTTCAGAACCTGTAGATATTACAGACCTGAAAATTGGTATTTGGGATCTACTTTAAAATAATAAAGAAACAGGTATTTTTCGTTTTTGGAAAATCCAAATAATGGGGGGTGAAAAGGGGAGTGAATTTTTAAAATGAGTGTATCTACATCCTAAAATTTTAAACGTTTACAGATGTGAAAATTGGTATTTTGAATCTCCTTTAAAAATAAAGAAACATATATTTTTTGTTTTCGGAAAATCCCAATAGGAGGGGTGTAAAAGGGTGAATAATGGGTTGAATGCCTTTAATGAGGATACATATATCTCAGAAACTGAAGATATTACAAAACTGAAAATTTGTATATGGGATTTCCTTTAAAAATAAAGAAACACGTATTTTTGGTTTTTGGAAAATCCAATTAATGGCGGGTAAACAGGAGTGACATATTTGGGTGAATTTTTTGAAAGACAGTATCTACAGAATATCTGAGAAACGTAGAATGTTACAGACGTAAAAAGTGATATTTGGAATCTCCTGTAAATGTAAATAAACATAGGCGATTTGTTTTTGGAAACTCCTCTTAAGGGGAACTAAAAAGGGGGTTAAATTTTAAAATGAGAAATTATACAGTATATCTCAAGAAACATAACATGTGACAGAAGTGAAAAATGGTATTTTTATCTCTATAAAAATAAGGAAACGTGTTTTTTTAGTTTTCGGATATAGCATTTGGGTGGAGGAGGGGGGGGGGGTAAAAGTGACTGAAAATGGTGTTGAATTCTTTTAATTAGGCTACTGTTATCTCAAAATTAAAGATGTTACAGACGAGAAATTTGATGTTTGGAATCTGCTTTAAAAGTAAAGAAGCACGAATTCTCGGAAAATCCAATGAATGGGGAGGGGGGAGGTGAAAGAATTTAAAAATTAATAGAATTAATTGTATGAGAATACTTACACCTATTAAAAACTAAAGTTGTTAGGGCCTACAGACGTGAAAATTGGTATTTGGATCTCCTTTAAAGACAAAGAAAAGCCCGTTTTGTGGGGGGATCATCGTGGGAGGCGTGAGTGAAAAGGAGTTGAATTCCTTTCATGAGGACACATAAATCAAGAACTGAAGGAGTTACAGTCGTGATAATTGGTATTTAGAAGATCCTTTACTATTAAAGAAACAAGTATTTTTTCCGAAAAATTCACTTGAGGGGGGGGGGGGGGAGGAGTGTGAAAGTGAAAAAAGTGAATTACTTTAATCTGAAAACTGAAGGTAATAGACGTAAACAATGGTGTTTGGAATCTCCTTTAAACATAAAGAAACACGCCTTCTTTTATTTTTTTGGCGGGGGGGGGGGTAAATAACCTTAACGGCGGTGGGGTGTAAAAGGAGTTGAGACCAATTGATTTTACTGTTCATAATGTATTTATAAGGAGCCTCCGTTGCTCAGGCGGCAGCGCGGCGGCCTCTCACAGCTGGGTTCCGTGGTTCAAATCCCGATCTTTCCATGTGACATTCGTGCTGGACAAAACGGAGGTGGGACAGGTTTTTCTCCGGATACTCCGGTTTTCCCTGTCATCATTCATTCCAGCAACACTGTCCAATATAATTTCATTTCATGTGTCATCCATTAATCATTGCCCCAGAGGAGTGCGACAGGTTTCGGCTGCCGGCACAATTCCTATTGTCGCCGCTAGATGGGGGCTTTATTCATTCCATTCCTGACCCTGTTGAATGACTGGAAACAGGCTGTAGATTTTCGATGTACTTATTCTGATCATAAACCGATCATTTTTAATCTTTCCTTGGTTCGTTTTCTAGAGCCATCTTTCCCTTCGGAGAACGTTCTTAGATTACAGTACCTTCTCCTGGCATAAATATATAAATTTAAACACATTTGAAATAAACGATAGGAATGAGATTGACCGTCAAATTGTTCACCTCTAAAATAACGTCAATAATGCACGGAAGTACGTCATTCGTATGGCCAGAAATCCCCCACCCTGAAGATGGTTTTCCGTGGTTTCCCATTTTCACACCAGGCAAATGCTGGGGCTGTACCTTAATTAAGGCCACGGCCGCTTCCTTCCAACTCCTAGGCCTTTCCTATCCCATCGTCGCCATAAGACCTATCTGTGTCGGTGCGACGTAAAGCCCCTAGCAAAAAAAAAAAAAAAAGAAATCCCCCACACTTGCCTACGCGCGACAATGGTGCTGGTCACATTCTCAACAATGACAATGGCAGCAGATGTAATTTACCGCCAAGTAGCGGTCTTGCATCTTGCTCTTGGGTCCAGAACATCTATAATAATGATAATAATAATAATAATAATAATAATAATAATAATAATAAAAATAATGTTCTGGACCGTCGTCAAATGTGGGGACCGCGCTGGAAACGGGTCCTGGACGGGTAATGACTAAGAATGCAGTCCGGCTGCGGGTTCAGAACCGCGAAGGCACCCAAGACGACACCACACCGGATCTCCTGAAGGATTTGATCCATATTAAAATGCTTATAGGGAACGATGGCAAAGATTTAGGGACGCAACTGACCGGGTGGAATACCTGGACCTAGCCCGGGAAGTACGAAATCGATTGCTGGAAAGAAAGATTGAAAAATGGAGGGAGACTTGCCGTAATCTATTAGGAAACGAGTCAGATTGCGAATTTTGGCGGATTCTCGCAGAAAACGAGTCAGATTGTGAATTTCGGCGGATTATATATCTAAAACAATAAGCATTCAATTATAAATTTCAGTATAATACCGTAGCGAAGCACGGGTACCTTGCTAGTTGTTTGATAAACGAATCACTGGTTTGATGTACAAAGAGTACAAACATGATGTAGGTGTGCCACTCTTACTTGCTAACTGACAGTCTGTTAGTGGCAGGGACACTGCAAACACACAATAAGCATACCGAACTTGGTGCGATGTATGAGGCCTGTTCCGGTAAGTGGTATTGTTCTAGCCATTTGCTGCACAATTAGCACTCAGCTGTTGCGAATGTGTTGCGATTGTCGAGATTTGAACATTACGAGCATTGCATTCAATTCTGCTTCAAATTGGGTAAAATGTTTACAGAGACACAGTGGGGTGGAGAAAATTCACTGAGACTGAAGAAACTTTTGGCAGGTCAGGTCAGGTCAGGTCAAACGAGGAAGTGGTTTTTTCTCTGTCATTAATGGTGTGCTCCTGAGCATCAAATGCTGAAATGTTGGTATTACCTCAAAGTCACGAGACGTTTGAGAAAATGTCAGGATAAAATGGGTTCTTAATGTTACAGTTTTTACTCCCACAAACTACTTTGGACGATTTGTGTGGATAGAGAGTTCCAATCGAACTGACTCAACAACATCCGATAAAACAATTCCATTTTCTTTCAAGCGGCATCAACGAGAAATGAACCTCAAGGGACGTGAAGGTCTTCATTTACCTCGGCCAGTTTTCAGTCATGGCCAGTAAAATGTTGTAATGTCAAGAGAGGGATAACTTAAAGTTGCAGTAGTGCCGAAAGGTAATTGTACAAGAAATGCACTGAGCAAGTGACTGTGCGGTTTGGGTCACGCAACTATCAACTTGCATTCGGGAGTTAGTGGGGAACCTCACAGTTCACAGTCCTGAAGATGGTTTTCCATGGTTTTGTCATTTCCACACCAAGCAAATGTACCTTAATTAAGGCCACGGCCGCTTCCTTCTCACTCCTAGCTCTTTCCTATCCCCTCGCCGCCATAAGACCTATCTGTGTCGGTGAGACGTAAAACAGATTGTAACAGTAAATGGTAAACAGGCAAAATACAACTAGTAATAGTAATATATTAACGCCATTGGTGTTAAGTGTAAATAACTACTTTTACGGTTTTCGGAGTCGCTGAGGTGCCTAAATTGTGTACCGCAGGAGTTCTTTAGCCTGTCAGTAATTCTACCGACACGAAGGTGACATATGTGAGGACATTCCCATTCCACTGGACTGAGCTGGGATCGAACCCGCCAACCTGAGCTCAGTAAACAACCACCCTACCAAATAAGCTCCCCAGCCCGGCAAAATAGTTTCTCTTGTTGTTCGTGTGGGAGTCACGCTCCTTTATGCATGCCGAGACTCTTCTTTATGGCCTTTCCCCAATTTGCGGGGATCGAGACTTGATATGGGTTTGGCCCATTTTTAAGGCCGGATGCCCCTCCTGATGCCAATTATATGTGCTGGGTTGTATTCACTACTGCTTTTTTCTGTTTTTTGGTATATTAAGATGAACAAAAGGGCCCAGTCCTAGAGCCAATAGTATTAACCACAAGCAGTTAAAATCCTCGGCCCGACCGGGAATAGAACACATGGTGTTCTTAACCGATTACCGGTACGTACGCTGATAATTCAGCCAAGGTCACTTCCTTCTCTTTCCTAAGCCTTTCCTATCTCATCGTCGCCATAGGCTTATCAGTGTCGGTGCGACATAGTGCAAAGCAAATTGTTTTAAAAGAATCATTCAAGGAGCTGGACCTATTCATTCCGACACTAAAATAAATATATCTCTAATACAGTGCCGCCGGAAATCTTCTCGCCCAGGTTACACTGTACTTCACTACACTTATTACTAGTACAATTCACGTGTTTGGATAGAGAATTCGAGCAGGAATATTTCTGGCATTTATGTGGATATTCTGAGCTTCAAGTAATGAAGATTTCTAACTGGCAATGCAGTGCACAAGATAAACAGAATGTTTTCACTAAAGCTAAGTTTAGAGTTAATCAGTAAACCTATAAAATAAAGGCACTAATTTTAACGAAAACTTGTTCGAACAACGAACAGAAAATGCAAAAGTGAGCCCAACCCTAAGACAAACCAAGTGCTTCCAAGGAGAAGTTGAAGTATAAGGTATAGACATTTATTTGAAGGAGGGAACCGGTGTTAATAAAGACACATAGACTTCAGAAAATGGGAAAGACGGAAAAGAAAAACGAAACAAGGAGGAAATATAATTATTTCAAATAACAAAGACGATCCAGAATATGGAGAAGGATTGTTGTATACTATTCGGCTATACGCTGTACACTAAAAAGCAAATATCACCTCCCTATACTGTCCGTTTTATTGGCTGCCAACATGACTAGTTACATATTGAAATAATGAGACATAACCATAAACAAACTAACCAATGTAAGTACCAATAGTGGAGGTTACCTTTCTGCAAGTAATGAATACCAGGTTAATTCCTGGGGGGCAAAAGCGGCCGGGCTTAGAAATAACCATTCCACCCCATCAAGTGCCGAGGTTCACCCCTCCAGGGCCCTTCATGACCTGTACGGAGATGACTTTGCTTTTCTTTAATTTTCTTATAAAATTATCCATCCATACACCTCATTCCCTTGTCGTCGCCGTCAAACTAACTCGCTCTCTCTCTCTCTCTCTCTCCTTGGGGCCTCGCTGTCAGCCCTGAGAGACAGGGACTGCCGTGGGCTGTTCTAGGTCAAATGCGAGGGCCACCCACACGGAATAGCCAGAATAACCAATATTCATAATTAAGTCGGTTTTCAAGCTCAGTGAAGAATTAAGCTAATAACACCCTCTCTCATCTTCACTCTATTTAATGTTATATGTTTCTGCCTTTATTTTGATATACGTATTATTCTAACCGTATTCTCCGATGTTCGCGTGGAGTAAATAATTCAGCTCCCTTGTTGAAATTTCCTATTATTCGTCGCATTTATTTATTTATTTATTTATTTATTTATTTATTTATTTATTTATTTATTTATTTATTTATTTATTTATTTATTTATTTATTTATTTATTTATTTGTGGCGAAGTTAGGGCTCTTGGCCCTCTCTTACACTTAACCACATTATGCGGCTTAATACTGAATCCAAACTTAATATTCAAACTTAACACAGTGTATATAATGTAATAGTAATATAACTTAATAAACTCTAAAACTAAAAGATTACATCCTAAGTCTAAATTTAGAAAAATAAATTCAATATTAACTACTCTAGGTGGAAATCATAAAATATAACAGTAATTTATGTAAACTTTTGGGAACTATTTACTCCAGACATTCACTCTCACATTCACACATAACTACATGATATAGCCTACGTATTCAAGAGGAAATCTTTAGACTGTCTTTTGAAGGTAATTAATGAGGAACAATTTCTAATTTCAGGGGGTAAAGAATTCCATATTCTAGCGCCCGACACAAGGAAAGAATTACTGAAGGCAGATGTATGATGTGGAGGTATTGCAATTGTAATAATACACACACGCAAATATATTACATATGCACATGCCGTAAATCAATAACAATACACAAAGGCTAAGTATGCAAACCGTAACAAAGGCGTGAGAAGACAAGGTTAGGTTAAGTTAGGGTGATAAAGAAATTTCCTTCCATTTCAACTGAACTGATATTTATAGAGGAGGTAATGTTGCTTTCGTACTTTGAGGAGTTCTTGCAGATTTTTCTTGCTTCTCATACATCCAAATTTAATTCTATACACACGCATTGGACGAAATAAGACCGTTTTAATAAAATTCTGTGTTCGTCGTTTAACCCCAACAACGCTATTAAATGTATCATTCGAACATGTCACAATTCTAGTTAACTGGTATTACCCAAACAAATTTACGATCCTACAGTAAAAGAAACACTAGCAATTTTCATAATACGGAAGTAGTAGTTTGTATAATCTATAGCTCATTCCACGTTAAGAAAACAGTATTGCTCTTACGGACCTACAAGGAGTGAACACACCACCCTCTGAGACACCCACAATTCCTTGTAATTAAGGTATATTTTACTGTACTTTGTAATGCATTATGAAAGACTGATAAAAGGGATGAGGCAGTTTTGCCCATGAGTGATTAAAATAACTACATAATATTATATTTTTCATAAGTATATTGGTAGGGAGGAAGCACAATGGCAGGAACAGCCATCGTTTCGTTGCCTCCCTTCATTTTCTTTCTTCTGTGTTGCTCTGGTACAAGCCTCGTGTAGTCACTTACTCTGTGAACCGCCGGCAGCTCAGTTCTGTACTGGAGTCATCTACAGTACTTATTTGTTGTGTGTGTGTGCTTTAAATCAGTGCGTAATTGTCTTGTGTTGAGTGAGAGTTGGTTGTATGTTGTATAGCATTTGTGTGCGTTCACAATTATTTTCGTACTGTACAGAAGTTGTTACTGAAGATTTTGGTGTTGTGGTGTGCAGCGATACGTCACGGCATAACTTGTACTGATAAAACAATTGCTGTGTGTTTTATTTGTGTTTGGTTTTGTTAGTTGTGTTGTAAACAAGATAAGGTTTACAAGAACACAACTTATTTATTTGCTTCACACAGAATTCTACAGTATGTACAGGAATAAAACATAAAATTGTCTTGAAGCAAAGTAGATGATTAATCTTGAGAGAGTTTCTGGTTCTATACACTATGTACACTCTGAATGTATTTACACTCACTGCTATCTTGAAAAGATAGTTCTTGGGAAAGATATAGTTCGTGATAGTTGAAAACTATCATTTGCACTAGCATAGATTAGCTAAGAGAGTTCCTTCTAACTTGAAGTGTCTGAGTTCATAAGCTTGTACTAAATGAAAGCTATGTTCAAAATTAGAGAATCTAATGTGTGTGTCGGAGCTTGAGTGAGCTTGGGGATGTGTGGCATACAACATCGGGGCTCGACATGGATGAAGGAACGGGACAGTGGAGTAGTGACCTGAGGTGAAACCTCATACTACCAGAATTCCGTCCACCTGGTCGAGACACATTTTTAAGAGGAGTAGCCTCCGTGTTCGACATTCAGTGCATTCTGGAGCAGGACACTGGGGAGAATCCTCATGAGTGACAGACAGGGAGCTCCTTATATACTGCACACGACGTAACAGACACGCGCACTGAAGACTGCGCGTCGAGTCTCGAATGATTCACGCTTGCGTGCGTGCGGCTGGCTGGCGCTGAGCGAAGAGAGCGGAGGACATACAACAATTTAGCTGTTCTTTCTTAAGCGCATTTTAATTTTACCACTTTTTTACGACCGCATTTAATTTTTACTATTGTTTTTTTGAGCGATACGGCAGCACAGTAGTACCACGCGTTATCTGGGGAAATTTATCAAATGCAATTAAATGCATCTCTTACCCCTCGAGCCCATAAAAAATATTATTCTTCTATTTTTCTGCCCCAATTTGCCTTACATATCAATCAATGCTGAGGTTTTTTACGTGCCGTAGTGTACCTCAGATTCCGTACAAACCAAAAATAGCTCCTGTAAATCCCCGTCCCCTTTAGTTCATAAAAGTGATTTGCAGCTTAGTTTCTTCCGTTTTTTATCTTGAACTTAAATAGTGAATTTCGCACATTTATGTGCTGCCGTTTTCCCGTGATGGTATTGACCAGAGCCGTTCGATACGGCAACCCTGTTGTCATAAGAGCAATACTGTTTTCTTAACATGGAGTGAACTATAGCAAGTCACGAATAAATCATAACTACATAGTGCCAACGTGCAAGATTAACTGTAACTCTAAGACGTCGTATCGACAAATGGGGTCTGTAAACTGTATGGTTGGTGACACTAAATCAAACCCAATGGTTAGAAAATAACTATAAATCACTACCTTCAGTATTAAAAGGGGAGAAAGAGGAAGGTGGTACCCTTAGTGTATGCGCTTACATGGCCAGGGAGTAAAAGGCTATAAAGTACTTCTTAGGTGTGTAACTTTTAAAACCTTGAAAGAGAATTCTTCTCAGCTTCAGGTACATGTTTCTTGAAGATAAGGGAGCTAGCGGGATGAAAAAAAAGAGTCATTCACAAGGGATAGACTTCCCACCCACAGTAATTATTGTAAGAAATTTACAATCGCTACTCTTTAAATAGGTAGTATTAATTAAATAGTTCTAGCCTCTATTGTTACTATTCTTTGATCATAGAAAATGACTGCTCATGTGTGTTCTGTTTCAGAAGGATGGTTAAACGCATATTGCTGACGTCCATGATGCTGGCACTGGCAGAAGCCATGGCTGGGCTTAAGAGTATCCCACACCTAATTTACCAGGCTCGGATGAAATCACCCGAATTGTTTCTAACTGCGGTAAGGGCAATAATTGTAGTTTTTTATGAACTAAGGTAACGCATGCCAAAAACAATGATTTTAATGCAATAAATACTGAGCCAGTGACCGCGCGGTTTGTCAGATTACACTCGGAAGATAGTGGGTTCGATCCCCACTGTCGGCAGCTCTGAAGATAGATTTCCGTGGTTTTCCATTTTCACACCTGGAAAATACTGGGGCTGTACCTTAATCAGGACCACAGTCGATTCCTTCCTATCCCTAACTCTTTCCTGCCCATCGTCGCCAAAATACCTTGGCGATCACCCTCTCTCCTGCTCAATCGAGTGCTGTTATGGAATTTCGTAAATTCAATTTCAAGCCCTGCATCATTAAAATATATCTTTAAAATAATGTAGTGCAGGATAAATTTTGAGGCTTAAGACAGAGATATTTTGACATTTGAATGGAGGGGAAGCTGGGTAATTTTGTGGGAAGCTCAAGGTTCCCCTAGTGAACTTTCCCTAACAACTCCCCATCGCCACCTCTACTCAATATGCCCCAGTATGTAACACAGAACTCATGGTTTTAAGATATAACTTTAATTGTTCCAAGAACAATTAGGTACAGGAGAAATCACTTGACAAATTCTCGTCTTCGAAACCATGTGACTTGTGCGATTTTAAGAGCGGAAATCTTTAAACAATTCCACAATGATTTAGAAACAACGAAGAAATGCCGCCTGTATTACTCATTTGTATGACGCCCTTTTCTGTAAACTTTGAGCAGGCTCCAGTCACATTTCAGAGAGAACCCGT
The DNA here is from genome assembly GCF_040414725.1 of Anabrus simplex. Classification (NCBI taxonomy): domain Eukaryota; kingdom Metazoa; phylum Arthropoda; class Insecta; order Orthoptera; family Tettigoniidae; genus Anabrus; species Anabrus simplex. Next base: position 276,981,109 of record NC_090270.1, read on the forward strand.
GAGGCTTCAATGTAACAGTTTTGAAAGATAGGTAATAACTTAGAAGATAAAATACTGTGTAGCCGACATACTTTGTCCTTGTGGCAGCCTCCGCATGGGGGAAGTTGTAATAATAATAATATTTTACAGGTACTTAAAAAAGGGTTCCGTGCACTTTTATCCAGGCCTTTGCTGGCTAGACAGTGCACTATATCTTCCGGTACGGGCTAGAACGAATTTGTTACTTTCAATGTCCAATGTCACTCTCATCCTTGGCTTTGATAATATGAAAGTGACTGAAGTATGAACGATGCTAGTAGTGCCATTGATATGAACTGTGTGAAAATATCGCTCATAGGGTCGGTTAATGAATGCATTTCACTAGGCTTGGCAGACTGATATGTAATAGCAACTTCTGGCTTGGTGAGAAAAGCAACGGGAAAATATCCCTCTCATTTCCCTTCTATGCCTTTTCAGTGACACCTAGGTCATCAATAATAGATAATGATTTACCTGTTGAGAATCAAACCAGCCTTCAAGGCGAATAACCAATATACAACACACCTTTGCAAAGACATATCATAAGTCATAACAAGAGCAAAACTACTATATGCTTTACGTCGCACCGACACAAATAGGTCTTATGGCGACGTTGGGACAGGAAAGGCCTAGGAATGGGAAGGAAGCGGCCGTGGCCTTAATTTAGGTACAGCCCCAGCATTTGCCTGGTTTGAAAATGGGAAACCACGGAAAACCATCTTCAGGGCTACCGACAGTGAGGTTCGAACCCCCTATCTCTTGGATGCGAGCTTACAGCTGCGCGCTCCTAACCGCACGGCCAACTCGCCCGTTAAGAGCAAAACTAGGACATTGTAATCAGGATTACTCATTCGTTCAACTAAAAAAAAAAAAAAAAAATTCTTCGGTGTCACTAAGTTGGTTAAATCAAAGAAGTGTCAGGTGTCATCCTAAATGATTCTTTCTTTCTTAATCCGTTTACCCTCTAGGGTTGGTTCTTCCCTCGGACTCAGCGGGGGATCCCACCTCTACCGCCTCAAGGGCAGTGTCCTGGAGCGTGAGACATTGGGTCAGGGGATACAACTGGGAAGGAGGACCAGCACCTCTCCCAGGCGGCCTCACCTGGTATGCGGAACAGGGGCCTTGTGGGGGGAGGGGGATAGGAAGATTGGAAGGAATAGACAAGGAAGTTAGGTACCATTCCGGCATTTGCCTGGGAAACCACGGAAAACCACTTCGAGTATGGCTGAGATGGGAATCGAACCCTCCTCTACTTAGTGACCTCCCGACGCTGAGTGGACCCCGCTCCAGCCCTCGTGTCACTTTTCAAATTTTGTGGCAGAGCCGGGAATCGAACCCGGGCCCCCGCGGGTGGCAGCTAATCATAGGTACCACTACACCACAGAGGCGGAACATCCTGAATTCAAAAATAAAACAGGAAAAATCAATAGTTTTATTTTATTGTGTTATATTTTTAACTGATAATTCTTGAATTCCCTCCATGCCTTATGAAATGTTTAGAATCTGCCTGGCCGAGGCGGTAAAGGCATGCTTGGTTCACCCGGAAGGATGTGGGTTCGATTCCCCGTCAGGAAGTCGATAAATGTAAGAAACGAGTTTTCCACTTCCGGAGGTGCACATGGCCCTGAGGTTCACTCCGCCCACACCAAAAATGAGTACCAGGTTAATTCCTGGGGGGGGGGGAAGCGGCAGGGCTTAGAAATAACCATTCTACCCCATCAAGTGCCTAGGTTCACCCCTCCAGGGCCCTTCATGGCCTGTACGGAGATGATTTTGCTTTTTTTAAATTTACTTATAAAATTATCCATCCATACATCTCATTCCCTTTTCGTCGCCGTCAAACTAACTCGCTTTCTCTCTCTCCTTGGGGCCTCGCTGTTAGCCCTGAGAGACAGGGACTGCCGTGGGCTGTCCTAGGTCAAATACGAGGGCCACCCACTCGGAATAGCCAGAAGTAGAACTTGGAAGAGGAGGTGACAACTCGGCGGCTGGAGTTCCTCGTGCTACGCTATCTGGTCAGGTTCTATATTGACAACTAGAGCCCTGCACGGATGCAGATTTCCGCAAAGTTACTGCCTTGGTGGATGCAGGCTGTACGGCAGACGGATAATTTTGCTAATAATATTTACAATATCCGCGGATAAAGAAGTTTATTAATTTTCACTCAGGTATACTCTTATTTCGCCGGCCCCGTGGTGTAGGGGTAGCGTGCCTGCCTCTTACCCGGAGGCCCCGGGTTCGATTCCCGGCCAGGACAGGGATTTTTACCTGGACCTGAGGGCTGGTTCGAGGTCCACTCAGCCTACATGATTAGAATTGAGGAGCTATCTGACGGTGAGATAGTGGCCCCGGTCTAGAAAGCCAAGAATAACGGCCGAGAGGATTCGTCGTGCTGACCACACGACACCTCGTAATCTGCAGGCCTTCGGGCTGAGCAGCGGTCACTTGGTAGGCCAAGGCCCTTCAAGGGCTGTAGTGCCATGGGTTTTTTTTATACTCTTATTTCTGCTTGTCGTTAGGTGACCCTTGACAGTTGTATGGGAGAATTGTGATTTATATAAAAAGCCTTGAAACCATAAAACCGTAAATCTAACCTACGCCCAACTGGCTCCTGCCCGCAAGTAATGGAAGAAAGGAACAAAGATCATTACGTCGGTAGTTATCACAAGGAAAAGTCCCTCATAAATCTGTGACTGTGGGGGTCTGATGCCAGGTATCAGGCCTATTGTGTTATATAGGGAGAATAATTTAAGAGTTCAGACTTCTGCTCGCATGCCTTAGGAATTCCTGAGCGAGCGCCATATGGCTTCTGTCAACACTGGCGAGATAAGAAGTGTTCACTGCCAGCGCGCAGCTGTTTAGCACTCTGTCCCTCAGTTCGCTTGAAACTATTGGACTTTTAAGGTGTGTTGTGAGGTTATTATCACGATGGTTAAATACACTATAGAGCAAAGAAAATTGTTGGTCGAATGTTATTTGCACAAGAAGAATAAACCAGTTAAAAGGTGCCTTCGAAAATTCCGTAGACAATTTCCCAGTGCGACAGTAGCATCAAAACGCTGCGTGCATCAGCTCGTTTATAAGTGGCGTAGTACTGGTTTCGTGTCCGACTCGTTGGCTGAACGGTCAGCGTACTGGCCTTTGGTTCAGAGGGTCCCGGGTTCGATTCCCGGCCGGGTCGGGGATTTTGACCTTAATTGGTTAATTCCAGTGACACGGGGGCTGGGTGTATGTTTCGTCTTCATCATCATTTCATCCTCATCAAGACGGGCAGGTCGCCTACGGGAGTCAAATAGAAAGACCTGCACCTGGCGAGCCGAACCCGTCCTAGGATATCCCGGCCCTAAAAGCCATACGACATTTCATTTCATTTCACTGGTTCCGTAATCAATAAGAAAAAGAAGCGAAGGGAGAGGTTGGAAGATATACAGGCAAGACTCCAGGTCAGTCCACATAAGTCGCTTCGGAGAGTAGCTAAGGAAAGTGATATTTCACTTTCTTCAGCACGTAATGCAACAAAATTGTTACATTTACGATCTTATCGGACGCATTCATTCCATAACATACTACCTATAGATTTCAATGCAAGAACACGATTTTGCAATTGGCTAATGAATAGTGTCCACGGCGGTATGTGGATCCGAACTTTCTTTTTATGAGCTACGAAGCCTGGTTTCATTTGAGTGGTTATGTCAATTCATAGAACAATAGAATCTGGGATACAGACAACCCGCACATTTTACAGCCGAGATCTCTGCTCGATGTGAAGGTGGGTGTGTGGTGCGCTATCAGTGCCCGACGAATTATCGGTCCGATATTTTTTCAGGACACGATTACTTCTGACCGTTATATTCACAACATTCTGGAACAATTTTTTGCTGAACTGACTGAAGAATAGAAAAGGTACGACTATTTCCAACAGGATAGTGCAACGGCCCATATGGCGCGTAGCTCTATGCGACGGTTACGAGAAGTGTTCGATGATGATCAGATCATCATTTAAGGCTTATGGCCCCCTCGTTCGCCTGATGTAAGCACCTGTGATTTTTATCAATGGGGAAATCTTAAAGGAAAAGTTTACAGGAATAATCGTCGAACTACCGGGCGAGTTGGCCGTGCGTGTAGAGGCGCGCGGCTGTGAGCTTGCATCCGGGAGATAGTAGGTTCGAATCCCACTGTCGGCAGCCCTGAAAATGGTTTTCCGTGGTTTCCCATTTTCACACCAGGCAAATGCTGGGGCTGTACCTTAATTAAGGCCACGGCCGCTTCCTTCCAACTCCTAGGCCTTTCCTATCCCATCGTCGCCATAAGACCTATCTGTGTCGGTGCGACGTAAAGCCCCTAGCAAAAAAAAAAATCGTCGAACTGCAGAAGAATTAAAAATTGGAATTAGGAACATTGTCCTTTCTATCGGTGTCCATGAACTACAAAGTGTGTTTCGAAATCTCATTACAAGATGTGAAGCTTGCATTGCAGCTGAAGGAAATCACTTTCAATATTGTATGTAAATAGTGGTGAGTTCAGTTTAATTTCCTACTTGATTTATTTATTTATTTATTTATTTATTTATTTATTTATTTATTTATTTATTTATTTATTTATTTATTTATTTATTTATTACTGGTACGTTCAGTTTAGTTTCCTAGTTGATTTATTTATTTGTTTATTCATTTACTTATTTGCCCAGTTTAGTTTCTATAAGCGTAATCATGCCGTTTCTTTGAGCCGACTATACCTGCTTGTCATTGCGGGGACTGCGCTCGCTGTCTCCGCTTCTCAGCACGCCTAATCCTCGGCACTCCACTCTGAACTTTTAAATTAATCACCCTGTATTAAAAGATCTATTCGTTTCAATACTTTGGGTGTTGTATACTGAAGTTAATTTTTACAATATCCGCGGATAACAATTCGCTGATGCGGATAACCATTAGCGGATGCGGATAATATTTTGTATATCCGCGCAGATGATAGCGTGCCCTACAGTAAAAGAACAGCGTTACGTTTGTGAACAACATAATGGGCATGGATCGATGCTTACATTATAATATAAAGAAAGTATCAACATGCAATCCAGCATTTAATCACGGGTAGTCCATTAGTTAAAAATTGTGCTTCAGTGAACTTGGATTTTATCAGTTCGGCATGTTACATGAAGGAGTGATGATAGACTACGCTCACGAAGCGGCTCGTTGATTTGTTCAGAATATAATCATCAAACGTAGGCAGGTGAAATGAATGAGTACCGAACGAGTTGGTTCCGCGGTTAAGGGTGCACAGCTGTGAACTTGCATTCAGGGGCCGGGATGAGTGGCTCAGACGGCTGAGGCGCTGGCTTTCTGTCCACAACTTGGCAGGTTCGATCCTGGTTCAGTCCTGTGGTATTTGAAGGTGATAAAATACGTCAGCCTCGTGTCGGTAGATTTACTGACACGTAAAGACACTCCTGTGGGACTAAATTCCGGCATCTCGGTGTCTTCGAGAACCGTCATAAATAGTTAGTGGGACGTAATAACAATAACATTATTAACTTGCTATCGGGAGATAGTGGGTTCAAATTCCACTGTCGGCAGCCTTGAAAATAGTTTTCGGTGGTTTCCCCATTTTTACGCCAGGCAAATGCTGGGGCTGTACCTTAGTTAGGGTCAGGGTCGCTTCCTTCTCAATCCTATACCATCGCCAACCTAAGACCTATCTGTGTCGGTCCGACGTAAAGCAACTTGTAAAAAAATAAATAATGAATGAGCATGTTAATGTAATAGCTATTTTAAGATTTAAAGCAACTCGGTTATGATTCACGGAACGACGGATGTGATGGAGCTTTAAGAGAAAGTACCGCTGGGCAAACCATCTACAGTTACGGCATAGCGTGTGGACGGTAGCCAGCCATTCGTTACGGTTACGGAATGGGAACACTCTCAGTGTCCCATTCACTACAGAATATTTCCTCGATAATTCCAATAACAATGACGATATAGCAACGAAATTTGAACTGGACGTACCTTAATTTGTTCGGAATGTGAAGAAATCGAAACATATGCTAGAAGTGGCCACTAATTGCATCCAGGCAGGATTGAACCCGGTGCGCCATATTCTGCAAAGTCCTTGCCAGTAGCCCACGCCCGCTATCACTGCCTGAATTTCTTCAACATGTTTAGACGATCTCCTCCGTGGTCGTGTAAATGAAGTCCCCTTGATTTCCAGTTTCTTCGACAAGGCCCAAATGGTGGTCTTGCACGGTGAATGTCGCCTCCAAATTTCCTCGAATAATACAGCAAAACCTCTACAGATGATCACCTGTTCAAACAGGCTCCCCTCTCACCCCGATCGTTTTAATCCGGAATAGAATTATTATTCCATTTCACTAATGTATTTTAGTCCCTTTAAGACGACCGCCCCTTTTCCCGACCGACGACCACTAATTTTAGATGTGAGCTCGCATCCGGGAGATAGTGGGTTCAAACCCCACTGTCGGCAGCCCTGTAAAGATGTTTTTTCCGTGGTTTCCCATTTTCACACCAGGCAAATGCTGGAGCTGTACCTTAATTAAGGCCACCGGCCGCTTCCTTCCCATTCCTAGGCCTTTCCTTTCTCATCGTCGCCATAAGACCTATCTGTGTCGGTGCGACGTAAAGCAAATAGCAACTATTTTTAGACGTAATATGCCTTATAGTAGCCATTTGAAGATAAGGACCTTTGGCTCGCAACCCCAAATTGTAAAACACTTGTATGCCTACAGTAACAGTTCTATGTTCTCAGAGAATACGGGGAACAGCGTAACTGTAGATGGTAAAATATGCACAGTGGTAAGACTTCGCAAGAATAGGTGACAGTGACAACAGCAATGAGGCAACATCGATCTGTACACGAGCCGGAAAATACCCCTTGTACCCTGGCATTAGTGGCAATTATATTGTTAACATCTACGCGCATAATGAGTATCATCTGTTTGTTTCTCGAAGAGGACCGGTCCACAGGGCTGCCAACCTGTCTGGTTAGGATTTAAGATAAGCACTAATTCGCTAGTGATGGAAAGGTGAATTACACCTTTCTTCTTTCTTCGGACAGTGTGATCCGCGGCCTCATGGCATATATTGCCTTAGGCGCGATAGCAACAATCAGCCTCGACGGTAAAAATAAGATCATCGTGTAGTTTATCCGCTTTGTCCGACTCATTGGCTGAATGGTCAGCGTTGAGACCTTCGTTTCAGAGGATTCCGGGTTCGATTCCCGGCCGAGTCGGGGATATTATTCGCGTCTGATTAATTCTTTGTCCCAACACCTTCCTCTTCATATTCAGACAACACACTACGCTACCAACCACCACAGAAGTACGCGATAGTGATCACATCCCTCCATGCAGGGATGGCGTCAGGAAGGGCATCCGGACGTAAACATTGAAAATCCAAATGTGTGACACAGTTCTCACCAGTGACCCGACAGATGTGGGAGAAGCGGTAAAAGAAAAAAAAGAAGTGTATTTATCCCGTTTATTCCTCGTGAAACACATGTGTCTTAAAGGAAGTAGATGAATATTTTTAGCTGGGTAGTAAAATAACTGACGATGGTAGAAGTAAGGAGGATATAAAATGCAGACTAGCACAAGCAAGGAAGGTCAGTCCTAAGGAAATAAATTTGTTCAATTCGAACTTAGTGCAGGAATTAGAAAGGTGCTTTAGAAGACTTTCGTCTGTAGCGTGGCATTGCATGGAAGGGAAACATGGACGATAACTGGCTCCAGAAAGGAACAGAATGTAAGTTTTTGAAATGTGGTGTTATAGAAGAATACTAAAGGTGAGATGGGTAGACCGAATCGCGAATGAAGAAGTGCTGAATTGAATTAGTCTAATTCGACCAGAAGAAGGGATCGAATGGTAGACATATTAAGACACCCAGGACTTATTCAGATAGGTTCTGAGGGAAGCGTAGGCGGTAAGAACGGTAGAGGTAGACCAAGGTATGAATATGACAAGCAGATTGGAGTAGATCTAGGATGTAGTAGTTACGTAGAAATGAAAAGGTTAGTAGAGAATAGGGTGGCATGGAGGGCTGCATCAAACCAGTCTGTCGACTGATGACCCAAACAACATGCCACGAAGTGAAGCTATGTAATACAACCTTTATCATAATAGTTCCGCGACCAGTACTCTGAGAAGTAGAATATTGCCGTTACTAATGGTCCTTATTCTCTTCAACGTAATCCCTTCTGCCATCGGTAGAATGCTGTCAGCATATTCGAACGTTTGGAAGTAGCCTAAATATCATCCGTCGCAGCCCTCTGGATTGCTACATTTTCCTTACGCAGCTTCCTTTCAACATTGTTTTCAATCAGGAAAAGCAGAAGAAATCGTTCGATGTTTTATGAAGTGAATATGAAGGAAGCTGATTAGCCGTCAATTTGTGCTTGTCAAACGATTCGCGTACTAACAGCGCACTGTGTTTCTGGCATTGCTTCCATTTATTTCACCCGGCTCGTCACATTCATTATACATGACGTGCCCTAGTCAACACTTATTTCCTTTCCGATTCCGATGTTTGCGAGGTCTTGGGAGTTTCTTAGTTTTACTCCCTTCGAGAACCACCCCATTCTTTTGTCGATATATCAAATTAAATATTTTGCCAACTGTTGAGCTTCCATACCTATCTATCATGTGACTTTTAGTTCCAGGAGTTGGCGAGGTCATGTTCGGCACGTACGGTGCAGGTCTTTCTACAGGGACATTATTTTATGTGTTCCGGGGATTCTCACTCGCCCGGTCGCCTGCGCTGGGAGCCTGTCTCCCGCCAAGCACTTTGCCGTTATACGCTTCTCGGTGCCACAAGCTCCCTTCCGATGCAGTCTGCTAAGAGCTTTATCAGCGTAAGGTTCACTTTAGTCAAGTGTTCACGTGTTTAGTGCTCAGTGTTTTGTTCCTCTGCCATTTTCATTACGTGAGTATGTGTATATACATAATACCTTCATAAAGTAGAGGAAATCTTGTGCGAAAAACGCGCGCTGGCCGCATTACGGCAAAGTGCTTGGCGGGAGACAGGCTCCCAGTGCAGACGACCGGGGGCGTGAGAATTCCCCGAATGGATAAAATAATGTCCCCGTATTTGACGCCATACGTGACCTGCCCAGCTCGATGTGGGATGATGATGATAATGAGGTAGAGAGAGGGTGAAATCCGGTGTTGGCGCGTAGAATAATACCAGGGGGTCTGCTCAAGGTTTTACGTCCCCATCCGACGGACGAATCACTATCAACAGCGTTATATGCCCTCACTCCATATGAATGTGGAGAGGTTATGAATTTAATCCCGGCATTTGGCACGCAATCTAGTGTTTAGAAATTTTATACCACCACCTCTCCTCCTCTGTCGGCCAATATTCTGATGGTGAACATTTTTCGACCAAAGGGTCTCGAACCGGCTAACCAGGGTGTCAGACCATATAGACTTCAACGCCTTAACGATCATGCCCACCTGGCCGGCTTGAGTTTTCTTAAATCAGGGTTGCTCATCGTGGTATTTAATAACAAAGTAAGAGAAAATCCGTCTTCCGCCAATCAGATTGCACCATCCCTCTTAACACAACACGAAGATCATCCCTGATTTTTTGGTCGGTATAGTTATGATGGACTCTGTGGAATACATTTCATTCATTTCAAAACCAGAATTTCGGGCGAGTTGGCCGTGCGGTTAGGAGCGCGCAGCTGTGAGCTTGCATCCGGGAGATAGAGGGTTCGAATCCCACTGTCGGCAGCCCTGAAGATGGTTTTCCGTGGTTTCCCACTTTCACACTAGGCAAATGCTTGCGCTGTATCTTAATTAAGGCTACGACTGCTTCCTTCCAACTCCTATCCCTTTCCTATCCCATCGTCGCCATGGGACCTATACGTGTCGGTGCGTCGTAAAGTCACTAGGAAATGAAAGAAGAAAAAGAGCAAAACCAGAACGAAGTCGAGAGCCTCCGCTTCGAACCTTCCAAATTAAGCTCCATTATGTTAACTGAGAATAAATACTAACGCAACCTACAGTCATACAGTGTACTAGAGCACAGTGAACCGTGACGTCACACCCCTATGCCAATGCAATGTGCTCGTTGCCAATTTCTCAGAAGCTGCACACCACTAGCCTAAAACAATACACAACCACCAATATATTATGGTAAAGGTATTATATCTTAGGAATGTCCGGGTTCCGATTCCCTGTTTGGTCGGGGATTTAAAACTTCATAGGTTAATTCCGATGATTTGGGGGCTGGGTGTGTGTGCCTTCTTCAGCATTAAAATTCATCGTATCTAGGGCCGCATTCTCACAGACGTGCAGGTCGCCTATAAGGCGTCAACTCGAAAGACCTGTAACAAGCCCCTTCGGAGCCCACACGTTATTATTATTATTATTATTATTATTATTATTATTATTATTATTATTATTATTGTTGTTGTTGTTCTATTTTCGGTTCTGCCACGAAATTTAAAAAGTGGTACGAGGACTGGGACGGGGTTCACTCAGCCTCTGGAGGTCAACCGAGTAGAGGGGGTTCGATTTACACCTTAGCCAACCTGGAAGTGGTTTCTGTGCTTTCCCACTTCTCCCCCAGGCAAATGCAGGGATGGTACCTAACTTCAAGGCTACGGCAGCTTCATTCCCTCTTTCTGCCTGTCCCTTTCAATCTTCCCATCCTTCCACAAGGCCCCTGTTCAGCATGGGAGGTGAGGCTGACTGGGCGATGTACTAGTCCTCCTGACCAGTTTTATCCCCCGTCCTAAAGTCTCTCGCTCCAGGACACCAGGACACTGCCCTTGAGGCGGTCGAGGTGGGATCCCTCGTTGAATCCGAGGGAAAAACCGACCCTGCAGAGTAAACGGATTAAGAAAGAAGAAAGATTATTACTCCTCCGTTAGGGTCTCTTCTTCTTCCCTTATGTTGTTTCTTTCCAAATCTTTCTTGATTTCATGAATCCAGGTTTTGTTGATTTCGCCGACTGGGCGATGTACTGGTCCGCCTCCCCAGTTGTATCCTCCGGTCCAAAGTCTCACGATTCAGGACATTATTCTTGAGGTGTATTATTATTTTCATAGGAACGTTAGTCTGCATGCCATGTTGGGTCCAATACTGAATGTCTGAGAGAGC